>NW_018408902.1:476315-505193 GCF_002113885.1 Mizuhopecten yessoensis | reverse complement strand
CCCCCCACCCCAATCCAACATTTTCAAGTAAGTTTTGCATGATTTTCAACAGTTTTCATCGATTTCCGTCTAGTCACAACCTGTATCATTTAAATCAACATACAACTGGAAAGTCACTCCTGTTGAACATCCTCTCCTCTCTAAAGAGATCACTATTTTCTCATCCTTACAAAACAGTTTAACATACAGTGCATACATTATTGATACAATATCAACATTCTGTGAGGAGACGAACTTGGAGCGTCAATTAGGTACATTGTAGTCTTTTACACAGACATCAGTGTTTATCCTTTCATAATTTGTTACTTTGGGATTTCCGTAAAATTTCGAACTCACATACCTCATCCTTGGGAACATGTTATGTTAATATATAAACTTCCTGTATCCAAGTTTATCTTCCAGTGTATGTCTGGTTATCACACCATCACAGAGGTAAACAAACTGTTTTATGTCAGATAACATGTTCTTATCCTTTCAGTAGAGATCTTAAAAATAGGCCTCTAAAGTATACATATAAGTTTCCGCACAAGTTTATACGTTTATCCTATGGGAGCTATACACTATCTTCGAAAACTCTGATTACTTGCTAATTATTTAAAATAATATAATGAATAATGTTTTGTGTTGATAGTAGAGTACGAGACACAAGCTTCCCAAACAATAAACTACTTTCACGTGCATTCCATTCAGTACAACTGCATGGCTACACTTTAACCGTGCACAGACAGGTGGTGTATAGGTGGCGTTGAATACCCTGACTATTAAATATTTAATATTTGATAAGTTTGCTGTAGCTAGAGTTACATGAAACACGGGAGCTATTTTGAAAAGAATAAATTGACTCGACGTGCAGCCAGACACGCACACAAACAAATAATTATGTCCATCACTCTCCGTCTGTGTCTAAAAGGTGTTCCAATTATAGGAAAGATGTGCAGGAGACGAAATGTAGGAGAGGCTAGTATGTTACTACTGAGAAAATGAAAGTTAGCAATCGCAAAATTAAAGCCATCCCGTTTGGTCTCAGGTGGCCATATCGTTGTCGTATGATGGGTGAACGATCAGCTGAAGGATAGAAGTCAGTAGTATTCTGGAGGATGTATGGCATGTACAGTACATAGTCATCAAACTTCATACGGCTTGTACCGTAAAGCACTTATATTTTGCGTTTACTGTATTTCACGACCTGACACCTCATAATTTATTCGCGTATTATATTACAAGAATTCAACGGAAGTGGATGTGTCGCCTGCGCAGGAAGCTGGGAGATTACCAAGAAATAGATACACTTTTCAATTCAAGAAATAATGTTAAAAGTAAGCAATAGTCATAGATTAGCAAGCACTTTTGGTAAAGAAGCACTGCATGAAATTAGAGTTTGATCAGCCCAAGGAAACTCAAGTTATCGCACGAAAACAGATTTTCTATTTATAGTAACAGTGACCTTGACCTTTGATCTGAAAAGCAATCCCAAGCAAGCACTTTTGGTAAGGAGGCACTGCATGAAGTTTGAGTTTGATCGGCCCAAGGAAACTCAAATTATCGCAAGAAAACAGATTTTCTATTTATAGTAACAGTGATCTTGACCTTTGACCTTCGGACCTGAAAAGCAATCCCAAGCGTGCACTTTTGGTAAGGAAGCACTGCATGAAATTTGAGTTTGATCAGCCCAAGGAAACTCAAGTTATCGCACGAAAACCTCTGTGCGGACGACGCCGACGCCGACATAGCAATACCTATGTGTCACCAGCTTTTCGCAGGCGACACAAAAATTGGCGAATGGTTGTAGAACCATACATTACGTGTATGCTACAGTGATTCACGAAGGAGTCTTCAAACGGATTAACGCAAAACTATAAACCTCGCGAAATATAAATGATTTCCAGTGCATAGTAAGCAATGTTCTTGTTATTCAGAGGCATTACATCATCAATATATATTGGCATCATATAACCGTCACGACCGTATACACTGTCACTGATGTACCTGTATGGTAGCGCAGTGCAAAGTCTACTGCATAAAATGCACGTGCAAGTAGTGTAGTGTTCTCGTAGATAGTGCCCATACTCCACAATGACAATTAAAGTTCTTCTGACGTATATATATATCCCAAAATATCCCAAATCTAATAAATACATTTGTGACAGGTTAAACAAACTAATCAGAATTTTCAAATAATGTATAAACGTATAAATGTATGCGTAAACGTATACGTATACTTTAGAGGCTTATTTTTAAGATCTCTAATAATAATATTTATTGCTATTTTCTGTATGTATGTATATATATATATCTTCCCTTACTGTCCCCCTCCATGGACTATATGTGACCGATGTCGGTCTGGGGAATTAATACTCAAGTCCGTTTCCCGTTCATTTCTTTATTGTTGCCAACTTTCAGTTCCTACTTCTGCATACCATTGCTAGCACCTTCTATCTTAGCTCACTTCCAATCCTGATCTAATCTGGCTCACTTTCCATCTCCCAACTCTGACTCTGTTCTGCCTCTCTGTACTTCCGTCTGCCTTCTCTCTCCCTCAGTCTGCCTTCTCTCACTTATACTAAAAACTAAGAAGTGTCTAATATGCAAATTAGTTAACTAACATTTCTATTGGTCAACTGTAGATGGACAGCCATCAGGTGGTCAATAGAGGTTCCCAGGGCTCCAGCCTGTACCTTCAATTATCACTAATTGACCAGATCTCCATTCCTCTTTAGATGACCGACCAGTTAGCTTCCTGTCCTTTCATCAACCACACCACCATTCATATTTTGTTTCACAATAACTCATTGTTCTCAACACTCTGTCTTCAGTTCTTTCACTTTCATCTGACATCTATTTAATTCTGTTCTCACGATTACCATTTCTAATTACATAACACACTGTCTTCAAATCTTCCTATTTCACACTGTCATATTTGCCTCTTCCTTCCTAAGTTTGTTCCACAAACTGAAATAATTCATGTGATGTTTAATTCTACCAATATTCATACAATTTCTTATTATTCTCTAATTACATTAACAACGTGCATTTCAGTAATTTGTTGAAAATTCAACACCAACATATTCGTATATTGACTTATCTTTCAATGACAGTCTTAGGTCTTCACTGTACATTGTTATCTTCCACATAACAAATTACAACTGTGTCCATGTTTTGTCTTTGTGTGTCTCTTACTCCACCACTTTGAATGCTGAATATCCATTGTCCATTGAGACAACAACAAGTAACTTTGTTTCCACTCTTGTTCAGAAATATGGATTACACATTATAATGCACTGTCTGGTTGTATTTGTCACTTTCAATAATAAAAAAAATTAACACATGCAATGAAATACATAATATGAGTAATGTTCACCAAAATGTCTGGCTTTATCTCTGTGAATACCAGCACATTTGCCCATGCAGATGTAGGTTCCATGCAAACACATTTAGCAAAAAGACTTGTTTTGATTAAACAATGATTATGTCAGATAATCTTCTGACTTCCTCCTAATCATGGAGGCACATGTTTATCGACTTATGAAAAAGGTGTCACATGCCAGCCAATTCCACTCATTGGTCTGCTTAGCTTCTATTTTAGTAGTTACCTAACTACTTATATGCTGAGAGTTCCAATTTCTCTTCCTCCACTCAAGACTTCAACTGCCCATGAGACAATAACTGTAATAACTTATCTTTTCCCAATTTTGTTCGGGAACCCTTACAGCTGGCTTTTCATTATACATCTATGTAATAATGACCCATAGCTATCTTCTTGATAACTACCAATACATAACCTACCCTCTTAGGTTATTTCCTTGAGAAAAGAATATATACTAGTACAGTTTTTGATAACAATTAAGTATCGTTCAAGGGGCTCACATTGTCGTATTTCCTACTTCTTGCATTGCAAATCCTATCAAAGCAAAATGTTTTACCCATCTAGTAAAAAAATAAAAATAAAACCAATGTTTCTAATAATCGCAAGCTAATTTTAATTGTGATTTTGGACGTAGATGAACAAAAATATCTACTGAGATGGTAACTTACAAAAACAATCAGTAAAGAAAAAGGACTAAAGTCTTTAGAAGCTCTTTATACCTGAAGTATTGCCTACATTCCATCTCTGAACTGCATGTACAAATGTATTAACTTCTCAATTACTCCCTAATCAAATGATCAGGCACCAACTCTTCTCTGACCCAGGAGGACTGTCTCTGCTGTACCCATTTGACTCTATACCATGTGACTTTATTTCTGCGCTTACAGCACAGAATTTTGTCCACTGTCAACACCTCATCTGTGTGTGTATCCTTATCATCTAGGTCATTACCTAGATTAGGGTCATTATCAGGGTCATGGGCTTGACTGCCCTGCTCCACAGTCTCCTCTATTAATTCTGGGTTCTGGTCTGTCTGGTCACCATATGGTATCTGGGGAGGGGGATTTGTAGGTCGGAGTTCTGGACTAACATACAATTTCAATCTATTTGCATGTATTAGAGACTTCAAAACTTTGTTTGACTGGCAATGTCTGAGCCTGTATCTGTGATTATCCAATGCATTAGTGATGTAGAATGNAAGGTTGTCTGGGGTTCTGTCTGACACAGAGGGGTCATAATCATCTGTAACTCGACCTTCACCTATGTTATTTACAACATTCCTGTGGTCAGTTAAAATACTGTCTGGCCAGTCCAGTGTGTATTCAGCTGTCCCTCTCAATATGGGGGCTACAATGACCTCATGCACCGGGTCATCTGACTCTGGTTTAGGGCTCCCATCATAATCCCGTCTAGACAACCCATCAGCATTGGAATGTTTCTTTCCAGCTTTATGCTCAATGACAAAGTTGTAACCCTGTAACAGAATTGCCCATCTTGCCACTCTACCAGATTTTTGTTTGGTACTTTGCAATGTTTTGATTGCCATATGGTCAGTCAATTTCTTTGTGGCTAGGTATACATGGAAATGTCTTATTCCTTCTACTAACGCTAACCCTTCCAAATCTGTTATGCCCCAGTTTTTCTCTGTCTTTCTCAATGACCTACCCCCATAGGCTACAGCTCTTTCCTTTCCGTCAGCATCTCGCTGTCCTAACATATACCCTATTGCCTTAGTGGATGCATCCACATAGAGAATGAATTCTTTGTCAAAATCTGGGTGCACTAGAATTGGTGCCGTAGTCAAACGTTGTTTCATGCTGTCAAAAGCGCTTTGACATTTTTCTGACCAGAGGAATTTGGTGTCATTTTTCAGGAGCTCATTCATAGGTGCTACAATCTCTGAAAACCCTTTCACAAACCTACGATAGTAATTACATAGTCCTAGGAATGCCCTGACATCATGAACTGACTTGGGAATAGGATATTCTGTCACTGCCTTTATTTTCTCATGGTTCACACTGATACCATCCTTTGAGAAAATATGGCCTTGATATTTTACTTCAGACACTGCAAAATGGCATTTCAAAGGTTTAAGTTTCAGATTAGCGTCCCACAATCTCTGAAAAACCTGAGCCAAATGGTCTATGTGCTCCTCAAAAAAATCTGTACACAAAATTTAGGGAAAGCTTAAATTATCAACCATCTGAAACTTTTGTGTCATTTCTAAATGTCCAATTAGGAGTGGAATAGTTACCTGACCTCTGATCTCTATGTCACTACCATTTGCACTGTGTAACCATTTCAAGTCAGACCTCTCTATTTCAAAAGATTTTCCTAATCCTGTATTATCAAATACTTTACTGCTTATACAAGAAACACCCTCTGCTCCTGTATCTATCAATGCTGAAAATGTTTTATTGCCTAACCTTACTGGTACCTGATATTTGTCTAAGGGTTTGGTGACACTACCCCGATTGCTATTGGGTTGCTCATCCCTAGGGACAGGCGCGTACCCCTATTTATTCTTAATATGTTTCTGGTTTCTAGTATGGAGGTTTCTACATATGGCTTTGATGTGACCCTTTCTACCACAATTATAACATGAAGCATTTTGGAACCTGCATCTTTTAGCAACATGCCAGTACTCACCACAGTGGCGACATTGGTCCCTTTCTCTCCTGTCCTGCTGTTGGTCACTCTGCGTCCTTACACTGTTCACCTTTTTAAGATTGTCTAGTTCCTTTTTATTACTTTCATGCTCTTGTCTCAGAGCAGACAGTTCTTGTCTTGAGGCATCTAATGTGTTTCCT
The DNA here is from genome assembly GCF_002113885.1 of Mizuhopecten yessoensis. NCBI lineage: Eukaryota > Metazoa > Mollusca > Bivalvia > Pectinida > Pectinidae > Mizuhopecten > Mizuhopecten yessoensis. Next base: position 499,019 of record NW_018408902.1, on the reverse strand, counting down.
TCCTCCCTTGCGTTATAACTTTGGCTGGTTAGTGTTCCTGCCATTGTCCCATATTTGACCACTTCTTCCAGTGTACGAGCCTCCTTGCCCAACACAAACGCCTTCACAGTGTCGTCCAACCCATTGATGATAATGTCTACTATTTCAGCCTCATTTCTTTCAAATTCCTTTCCTAAGGCTTGCACTTGGTCTACGAATGCAACTACCTCTTGTCCCTGTTGTTTTAGACTTAGAAACTTTTGCACTTTCCTAGGCCGGTCTATGTCCTTTGGGAAAAATCTTTCCCTAAATTTCTCTGCCAATAGTTGGTAATTATCCTGAATGGCCTCATCCTGAGTATACAGCCATTTTTCTGCTGTACCTTTTAAATACAGGCATAGCTGTACCGCCTGCTCTTCTTCTTTCCACTTTTTTAATTTTCCATTTTTTTCGAATTTTCCCAACCAAATTTTTGCATCTGTAACACCGTCAAATTTTTCCAACACAGGTGTACTGTGGTCTTTGTTAGCCATTTTACTGTACCACTAGATGTTCCATTCCGATACTTTCATGTAAATGGATGTAAAGGCATGGGGTTCGGTTGATAGATACCCCGTACCCGGATTCTCCGCCAAATATGTGACCGATGTCGGTCTGGGGAATAAGTACTCAAGTCCGTTTCCCGTTCATTTCTTTATTGTTGCCAACTTTCAGTTCCTACTTCTGCATACCATTGCTAGCACCTTCTATCTTAGCTCACTTCCAATCCTGATCTAATCTGGCTCACTTTCCATCTCCCAACTCTGACTCTGTTCTGCCTCTCTGTACTTCCGTCTGCCTTCTCTCTCCCTCAGTCTGCCTTCTCTCACTTATACTAAAAACTATCCCATCCCTAAACGATATGTCGTCCCTCACCCCTCTTTCGACACTGTTCAAACTCCCATCCTCCATACCCCACCACACCTAGTCCAACATTCTCCCCTCACTCATTTCCACTCCAATCCCGACAACGTCTCATCATTCCCTCGCCCCTATCACCGACATCATATCCCCTCCAATCGTCTCATCATGCCCTCGCCCCTATCACCGACACCATATCCCCTCCAATCGTCTCATCATTCCCTCGCCCCTATTACCGACATCATATCCCCTCCAAACGTCTCATCATTCCCTCGCCCCTATCACCGACATCATCTCCCCTCCAATCGTCTCATCATTCCCTCGCCCCTATCACCGACATCATCTCCCCTCCAATCGTCTCATCATTCCCTCGCCCCTTTCACCGACATCATATCCCCTCCAATCGTCTCACCATTCCCTCGCCCCTATCACCAACATCATATCCCCTCCAATCGTTTCATCATTCCCTCGCCCCTATTACCGACATCATATCCCCTCCAATCGTCTCATCATTCCCTCGCCCCTATCACCGACATCATATCCCCTCCAATCGTCTAATCATTCCCTCGCCCCTATACCTGACACCATATCCCCCAGACCCAATCCTTACAATGCCTTACATTCCCCTCGATGATACATATTTTCATGTTTATATAGACGGAAATGAAATACTGAAATCGATTTGGTTTATTTTGTTGAATGTCCTTTTAACATCTAGGGTCACTTAAGGCCGTGCCTCCATGTGTGTTGTGTATGCGTGCATGTGTGCATGTGTGCCGGAGACGGGGTATGTTGGTGTATTTGCTTCCTTGTGATAGCGCGGATGATGCAGACTTTAAAGTGCTATCTCACAATGCCTAAGGCACCCAGCACAGCATTCCTTTTGTTTGTTTGTGTTTTACGTCCTATTAACAGGTACGGTCATTTAGGAATTGGACAACAGGCAAAACCTATAAAAGCCATCTCCTTATATATAAAAAGTGTATACATATAGTGAAATGGAAGTATGCAGCCTTGTATGAAATTATAGAAGTATTAATATGAAATTTTATTAGAAATTATTGAATCACCAATAGTTTTAACTACTATGAAGCGGTCGGTCAAAAATGAACTGGAGACCAACCCAGACAAATTGTCCATAAACTCACACCATTCATCACTCAGATCAGTTAGGGAGTTAATGAGGGCTAGTCTTTGGTTTATATAAAAACGAAGAAGTGATCACAATCTTCAATCGGATAACCACGCATACAGGCAGGGTTGTCATTTCAGTACGAGTTAAAAAGATCCGAGTTCAGATTACTAGCATGATTTTTTAATTGACATATATAGGGCAATATAAAACAGTAGTACTTTGGGATTGAGAATCTGTATCAGGTGAGTATAAAAAAGTTATTTAGGGCTCCAAGTGATGTCATTGTTGGAAAGAGAAAAGATGGATTGTTCCATTCAGACATAAGTTTCGGTAAAAAAAACTAGTATTATAAAGAATAAGACGTAACATTACCACAGGGTACAGTTCGCCCATACCATATCAGCATATTCTAAACTTCCTAACGACCTCAGTCACATAGTGGTTTTGCTATGTGTCATGATCAGTGTTAGTCGATTTATTGATCTGAGACTTCGATCGCTTTCTAACTGTCCTGGTGAATTACTTTTGCTCTTGGGTTTTACAGTGTTCACTATCGCCCTCTAGGCTCTCCGATATTTGTTCATCGACGTTTTCTTATCATGTCCTAAGATATTAGATAAGAAGCGTCTTGTGGGGCTTCATGGCCGCTGCTATGCCATGGCTATGATATATTCTCTGCAACTTAAAACAAAATCCCTTTGTATATGAGATGTTCCTCCTATTGACCAATCGTGTTTTGTTTAAGCATGCCTGCCTCTGGATAGCATGGTACCAGATCATTAAAGGTTATCATGTGACCATTGCTATATCCTACTCCGTATCACCCGAGACTAAAAAAAATAGTATGGAAATAGTCATATGGTAACCTTTTTATTATATTTTGTCATATGTTTACCTTTGTAAACCAACTTCTTTACCTTCTTATACGTGTCGTTTATGTTAAGCATTCCCTTGTTTCCCCATTTGATTCACTACTCCATAGCCTGTCCTGTTCAACACCACTATTCCTGGTCGTTACAAATTATAGATCGGTCGGATTACAATGTCATATATATCTTCATTATCTGTTTCATTGCTTTCTCTTCTGTCTGCTGATAAAAAAAAATGTCTTCTGTAAGTTAGTGATCACATCATTCTTCACCACATCAAATTATATATATATATATCAAGCCATGGATAGGAAGTGCGCTTTTGGACATATTAGAAGATGTTATTATAATTTAAATTTATCTTTATTTTTTCGAAATTTGCGTTTTGCCTTAATATGTTACACAAATTATACTCTGGCAACACTGCAGATTAACATCCTCTGAAGTGGTTTTTCCCCATTTCTGACAGTATTTTTTTTTTTGACAGTAACAAAAATTCGCCTAACAAATATATGTGCACTTTTGTAAATGTCTAAAAAAGCTTTATGCATGTTCACTGTATTAAGTGTCCTGGTTGCTGAAAGGTCACAGTTTTGGAATCAAACTGATACAGGGTTGTGTTACTGTGTATGAAGTATGTTTTTCACATATAAAAGTAAGTAATTGTGGTTACTCCGGAAAGAGCACTTAATATAGTGAAAATTGATGTAAATTGACACTGGAAAATTTCAGTAAACATCTCGTTCAACTATTATGATTAGATAGAATAAAATGACACATGAATACTAAATAAATATCAATCTTAATATGAAGATTTATTAATCTTCTGTTAGATTCATAACCAGTGAAAATAAAACGTATTACACGTCCATGTTGTTATAAAACAAAACGTATTACAAGTCCATGTTGTTATCATACAAAACGTATTACAAGTCCATGTTGTTATATTACAAAACATATTACAAGTCCATGTTTTTATCATACAAAATGTATTACAAGTCCATATGTTGATATCAACAAAACATATTATATGTTCATGTTTTAATTATACAAAACGTATTACAAGTCCATATGTTGATATCATACAAAACATATTATATGTTCATGTTTTAATTATACAAAACGTATTACAAGTCCATGTTGTTATCATACAAAACGTATTATATGTTCATGTTTTAATTATACAAAACGTATTACAAATCCAGCTTATAATTATACAAGACATATTACATTCTTTCATGGGTGAATTATACAAAAAAATATTGCTTCTTCATGATGTAATCATACAAAACATATTTGAAACTGATTCAGATTCACTCATCACAAGTTCTATTGTTGGACACGAGAGTACAATGTGCTCCCTGTACTGATTCTATAGACCCCAGTACATACAGCACTAGTTCTATAGACACGAGAGTACAATGTGCTCCATGTACTGATTATATAGACCCCAGTATACACAGCACTAGTTCTATAGACACGGGAGTACAATGTGTTCCCTGTACTGATTCTATAGACCCCAGTACATACAGCACTAGTTCTATTGGTGGACACAGGAGTACAATGTATTCCCTGTACTGATTCTATAGACCCCAGTATACACAGCACTAGTTCTATAGACATGAGAGTACAATGTATTCCCTGTACTGATTATATAGACCCCAGTATACACAGCACTAGTTCTCTAGACACGAGAGTACAATGTAAACCCTGTACTGATTCTATAGACCCCAGTATACACAGCATTAGTTCTATTGACACTAGAGTACAATGTATTCCCTGTACTGGTTCTATAGACCCCAGTATACACAGCACTAGTTCTCTAGACACGAGAGTACAATGTAAACCCTGTACTGATTCTATAGACCCCAGTATACACAGCACTAGGTCTATAGACACGGGAGTACAATGTATTCCCGGTACTGATTCTATAGACCCAAGTATACACAGCACTATGTCTATAGACACAGGAGTACAATGTGTTCCCTGTACTGGTTCTATAGACCCAAGTATACACAGCACTAGTTCTATAGACACGGGAGTACAATGTATTCCCTGTACTGATTCTATAGACCCAAGTATACACAGCACTAGGTCTATAGACACGGGAGTACAATGTATTCCCTGTACTGATTCTATAGCCCCAAGTATACACAGCACTAGGTCTATAGACACGGGAGTACAATGTATTCCCTGTACTGATTCTATAGACCCGAGTATACACAGCACTAGGTCTATAGACACAGGAGTACAATGTGTTCACTGTACTGGTTCTATAGACCCCAGTATACACAGCACTAGTTCTATAGACACTAGAGTACAATGTGTTCCCTGTACTGATAATATAGACCCCAGTATACACAGCACTAGGTCTATAGACACAGGAGTACAATGTGTTCCCTGTACTGGTTCTATAGACCCCAGTATACACAGCACTAGTTCTATTGGTGGACACAGGAGTACAATGTGTTCCCTGTACTGGTTCTGTCGACCTGAGTGATATCATTTCATGTTCTAACACAATGTACATATCAGTGGATAGGCACCAGATCTCCTTGATGTCTTGTACATCATGATAATATTTTTCTTTCACTTTTTGTTTTGGCCGTTTTTTCAGCAGATGGTCTGTAGCGCTGACCTAATTTGATTTCTTCTCCGAAGTAATGGTCACAAAGCAATATAGGACAACCTGTAAATTCGACCTTATAATCATAATATAGCGTAGTTTCCTCTGGTTCATTCTGAGATTCCCCCTCATATCCTAATTCTTTAAGGGTCATATCTGGAGGCAGCATGGCCTCACGATTACGGGACTTGTCATTGAAGAGTGAGAGTTTGGTCGACTGGATGCCTGTGAGCTCTGCGATGAGTTGTAGGAGGCCACACACAGGTATGTGAGTATGGACCAACTCCTCCAAATGCCACGGGTGGTCGGCATTAGCATGGAAAGTCACAAACACCAGCTCTAGTAACAAATACCTGTCAACATAAAAGGCAGTGTTAGATAGGAATCGGGGCTCGTGTCTGCAAGTTATTACTGTGTTTCAATAACATAATACTGAGGACATGTGAAGTGCAACTTTTCCATAAATATAAAGTCAACTTTCCATGAAATGTGATCGCCAGGAATCCCTTCTTTTCTGAAGAGCTAAGTAGTTGACCAAATCTACCTTCAGAAAACCATACAGTGGACCACATACTGGTGAAAGTTAAAGCTAAGGGAGATAACTCCCCTGTAATTTGAATGATTTAAAACAGTTAATGGGTGGGAAGACTTTTCAATAATTGGTTTGTCGAATGGACTACCATTGTATATGTAGTTTGACAACATCAACACATTTCTATACATAATCAGGAAACCTTTCAATTTCTGGTGAACGGTTCAATAGTGATACCATTGTGTTTTATTGAGAGTGGTTTCTACTTGCCTGGGGTTTTTGATCATGCTAGGCCCATTGATACCCATCTTACACACTTTACAATGGTCCATAGTACGATCTGTTTTAATGAGAATGTTTTCTGCCTCCTCTGCCTCTTTTTCCATCTCCTCCAATTCTCTGTCAAATAATACAAGGAACTAGATGTCAGATATATACTCCAGTATATTCTGTGGTAATACATGCATATTAATTCTAACCAAAGAATGCACTTATACTGAAGAAGAAAGTTAGGTTTCAAAGTATATTAACTAGGGCACATATGCAACTCAACTGATCATTAGATTTGAACATAGTTACTTTCTACTTTTTCAAACTACTTGACATTACTTAGACCCCTATGGAATGCCATATTGTAGTGAAATGACACATCACCATGCCGACCTTTTGGATTGGCTCGTTACAATTTCTGACCTGACATGTTCTGTGAAAAGTTTTTGGAATATCTAAACAGGTATATATAAATACAAAATGTAGCTTTTTTTGAGAATGTCACCTAGTTTTAGTTTTTACTTACCTGACATAATGTAGACCTTTAGGAATGTCTCTGTAGTTTACTTAACTGACATGCTGTAGACATTTAGGAATTTCTCTGTAGTTTATTTACCTGACATACTGTAGACCTTTAGGAATGTCTCTGTTAAGTATACTTACCTGACATACTGTAGACCTTTAGGAATGTCTCCGAGTTTACTTACCTGACATACTGTAGACCTTTAGGAATGTCATAGTAATCAATGTCTCCACTGTTTTCTCTGTCCATCAACTTTGCCAATAAATGTAACTCAACCCTGTTACAGATAACACCAAGGTCGAACATGCCTGTTAAATGAAATGAAAAACAACTGGAATAAACTACCTCCCATTATGTATACAACATTTTCACATTTCAACAAAGACTGTTGTAATTCATCGTATTTGTTAAATGTCCTGAAATTTAACATAAAAAGACATTGGGCATATTCAATGGCAGCTTTCTTGTCATGATGAAATGTGTTTTTTATTGTTTGTTCTTAAATCTCAATGTATTTTAATTTGTAATAATGTTTAAATTATCTTATGCTATAAAATTTAAAATAGTACTAAATGCTGTAATGTTGCAAATATAATTGCCTCCGTTATACATTGGGGTCCATATATATATATATATTTATGAAAAATATTAATAAGATAAATATATATATATATTGAACATGATTTATATTCAAGCATATGTGTTAATTTGCAAATTGTATCCATTTTTTATTGTTTACATTGGCAAGGCATGTGGATCAACTTGAATGTATTTTTTGTACTACTGGAAGTACCAATTAAGATATGCAAAGAATTGAGATATATATAATAATCCTTGCATATTGCTGCGATTGAATATAAGTCTGTAACAGACTAACACATTCCCCTTTTTACCCTTTTTATTGAACAGAGATTGAATTTTTCCCTAAATATTTCTCACCAGACTTAAAATCATCATAGTTGATGTAACCTTCTTCCTCTTGATCACATTTCTTAAAAAGTTGAACAGCCAGTTGAGAATTAGCAGCTAGCCAGCGGTCCATACGATTCACAAACGGAATGAAGAAAATTTTGTTGGCCTTTAATTTGTCAGCAGCCTTTTCTAACTTTTCCTAAAATAAAAATGAGAAGGCATCAAGATTTTATATCATAAACTGTAATTAAGATTTTTATGATTTTTTTTAAATAGAAAACATTCGATCGGTATGGTCTTCCAGCTCTACTATGGGGAAAAAATAACATGTATATATATGTATCTAAGCCAAGGAGTTCAACAATAATGGCACCATTCATTTATCAGCATCATATTTCAGATTCTATACATCTTTAAAAAAAATGTGATATTGCTTTTTAATTTTTAATAAGGCATGACAGATACTGAAATTAACAGAAAGAAATACAATGAAATAATACTAAAAATTAATCAACTGCTTAAAAGCTGAAATTGCTTAAATGATAAATTCAACTTTCAGTATAATGGGAATAATTACAATGTTTACAGACTCTAAAATATTAAAGCTAGTAAAGTATATATACTTTACTAACTTCTTATTCATTTCTGATTGTTATATTAAGAAATCTCTTTTCTCAATTTTTCCAGTCAATTACTGCCAATTCCATGCCTTTCAGTCTGAGTTTATTTGGTCTCCTAATTATATGTACAATATAAAATAAAAAAAATGATATAGCTTCCCATACCAAGGCTTTGTCTGCAGTGGAAACCTTTTTCTTTTTTCCTTTTTTCTTCTTTTTTCCACCTTTTCCGTCTGCTGCACTGCCAGGTTTGAGTTTGCCATCAGCATCAGTGATATCCATCATTGTACCGGCATCAGCCTCCAAACCTTCCACCTTGTCAGAGTCATGTTTGCTGGAGGAACTTCTGGTCAAAAGTACAGACATTGTAAAGTTGAGCGTTTGTTGAGATATTATACCAGGGCACTATACATGTAGATCAGTAGTGAAAACCAAATAACAGATGAAGTTTAAGGAAGAAAGAAACATGAACATTTGCCATTAAAGTGCTTAATTATCAAATAACTAGTACATTGCAATAATTGTTCCAGCAACAGCATATGTAATGCATCTAGTGCACTACAAATTATGCACACTACACTAATGTACATATTATTTAATAATAAGAATAATAACTCTAGGTTCTTATATACCGCTTTATCACAACCTAGTTCATAGGTCGTCTCAAAGCGGTTCACAAATTATTATCCATGGTTATATATATGGCCTTTGCAACCAGCCAATACCTTTCTCAACTCCCTGGGTAGCATACAGACGGAGCTGCCATTTCGGCACTAATTAACAGCTAGCATTCAACAATTCTAGCACGTACTGCCCAACCACATACTCATTTACAGCTGAGTAGACTGGAACAAGCGGAGTAAAGTATCTTGCTCAAAGATACAACAGAGTGCCGTGCCATGACTCGAACCCGCAAGGTGTCCCTTCGGTCACGAGCCCGCGTCCTACCACTATAGACAACCGTGATACTTTAATATGATATATATATATTTACCTACATGTACAGCTAGTCTTGCATTTACTTTTGTGTCTATACCTATGGACTTGTCCCTCCATCTTTATCTGTACTCAACCAGTTATTGTAAAGTACCAGTTAGGCCTACTGTGAATTGCGTTTGCCTTATCAGGATAATTTGAAATTGTCAGATATTCATGTTTGAGATTTGCTTGAATATTTCAAATTCTGTACGTTCATGATTTATATACATTGCTATTTTAAACAACATAAATATTGATTATAGCATCATGGAGGACCAAGTTGTGTGTATGTAAAACTTTTATAAACAAAAAACGTACAAAAAAATCATAATTTAGATTCAATATTGATCCTAGCATATTTTCCAACTGAACAAAAACCATAACTTAATAACTCGTGCTCCAAAAGGGGCTATTTACTGTTTTAAGCAATATTATGTAGACTAGTTACCAGTACATGCTATAGGCCTATATCGTAAAGTCATTGTCATTTGTCTCTGAAAACTCACGGAATATGCTCTTTGCCTATGATCATTACGAATGTTTTCACATTTTTCTCTGTCATATCTGTAGATATATCTCTTTCTTTACAAAAAGTACTTATCTATTTATCTTACTTTCCCTTCTTTTTTCCTCCCTTTTTCCCCTTTTTGGGCATTCTGAACAGGAAACACAGAGAAGTCGAAATAATCACTAACACTTTGCCGCCATATTGTTTACGTAGTTTCTAAGGCTAAATCCGGGACAGACTAACGTCTGGAATGCAGTCAGATTTGACATGATTTTAATGGACGATCAGGTACAAGATACAAGAAACAAGAAACTTTTTAACGTCGCATACAGGTAAACAAGGAACATTAGCTCTTGAGAGCTATTATTGCGACAAACATATGTAAAAATAACAATAACATATTATATTACAAGTAAAGGGAGCTAATCACATATACTAATAATAAAACAGTAATAATCATCACAGAAAAAGGAAGTATACATATCCCAGGTTTCTAAGTGATTGGGAGTCCCCTGCTTACAAAGGCCCCCGGGATATATATATAAAAATGGTGTTCAGTATATCACACAAGAATTACTTAGGACTTAGGATTAAAACACTATGAAGTGGAATATACATACAATGCTAATATAGCAAAGAATAAAAATTGACAGAATATACACTATTATAGAAGATGCAAATCACTTCTTCCTCAATTGCCCCAAATATATAGATGAAAGACAAGTTTTATTCAATGCTTTATCTAATTACAACGAAATTGACAACATCATCTTAAATACTGTTACTTTCACTAAGGGTGATATGAACCTTAGCAGTGAATCAAATAAATTTATTCTCTCATGTGTTCTGGAGTTTATTGACAAATCTGGAAGATTTTAACTTAAACTATACTAAAAATTACATTACAATGTGTTTGTATTTGCTATGTTATAACAATAACTCTGGTGTAATTGGGAAGGATGGCACTGTGTATAGTGACAGTGTCTTTGAAGTGCCTCCAACCAAACACTAGGCTATTAATAATTGAAGTAAATAGACTATATTAATTGAAATGGTAAAATCTATGATATTCTAGTTACATGTATTATTTTCTGTGAACATGTATTAAATGGTTCTAGTATTCTCCTATTAATTCGAACATGTACTACATCTTCTCTATAATACTCTCTCTCTATATATATATATGTATATATGAATGTATGAAATGTGTGTATTTTCTCTGGAAAGGGCTTTTATAGGCAATGCCTGTGCCTAATCCAATTGTATTTTTTTGAATACAATAAAATTGATTTGAAATGAAATGAAATATATATATAAAAATGGTGTTCAGTATATCATACAAGAATTACTTAGGACTTAGGATTAAAACACTATGAAGTGGAATATACATACAATGCTAATATAGCAAAGAATAAAAATTGACAGAATATACACTATTATAGTGTGAATTAAAAATGATACCGAAATCAATTAACATTTTTTTTTGTAAAAATTTATATTTTAGAAAATATGGAATTAAAATACAAATAAGATGCAGCAAAAATATAGAATAGAATTAAAACATATAAGAAATGAGATAAGACAATAAAAGTATCACACAATCCAAAATGTCAGTAGGCAGAGGTAACCAGGGCACAGTATAAAGTATCACTCTTTGCAGATATTGCAAAGGCAGATGGGGCCATCCCAGAAATGGACCAGCCTCCTGAATTTTTTGAAGTTTTCAACTTTTCTGAAGTCATTTGGGAGACTGTTCCACACCCGGGCGGCCTCAAAAGCAAACGATTTATGTCCATACTTCACAGTGTTGACCCTGGGCACCTCTGCAGTATTTTCTTTCCTGAAGTCATAATTAGACATCTTAATATTTACAAGATTATGAATATATTCAGGAGAAATTTTGTTTATAATTTAAAAAAACCTCACAACCCATTTCCTTCAGACGCGTTACATGAAGCCTGTCGAAGGATGAGTTGTGATCATTATGTATAAACCTTAAAGCTCTTTCTTGTATCTTTGCTAGCTTTATGACACTCTTCAAGGAACAAGAGTGCCAGACTAAAGGGCAGTAGTTAAAATTTGAAACAATAAAAGAATTATAAATTACAAGTCTACCTTGTCTGTTTAAAAAAAACTCCCAATTCGCTTTAAAATGGACAATTGCCTTGAGGCTTTCCTACAAATTTCAGAGATATGAGCTTCAAAGTTTAATAATGAACCAAAGTTCACACCTAAAAGTTTGACAACACTGTCAGGAACAATATCTATTTCGCCAATACTAAAAGACTGTATATCATTTACCGAACGTTTCCCCATACAAATGGACTGGAATTTATCAGGGTTTGCTTTCATCTGGTTTAAACCAGTCTATTCAATTTTGACAGTCATTTTCGATATTATGTTTTAAAGCATCTGGGTCTTTATTTGATTCACTGACAGTGTTGTCGTCTGCATAATTATATAATTTACATGTTGTCACATATAAAAACATATCATTTACAAATACATTAAAAAGCAAGGGTCCTAAAATAGAACCCTGGGGTACCCCTTCAGCACTTCCAGCCAGTCACCGCATTTGGAGCCAATTTTTACCTGCTGCTTCCAGCTGCTCAGGTAGCTGGACACCAGGTTAACTGAGGCTTTACTCAGGCCATAGGCCTCCAGCATCCCGACCAACAAGTTATGAGGAAGACAGTCAGAAGCCTTGGATAGGTCCATCAGTATGGCAGCGACATACTCATGGTTGCCCAGGAGAAAATATATCCCTATCTTTAATAATAGCTAAATACAATTTTGATTGGAAAACCTTGCTATAAGACAAATATTTGATTCTATAATTAAAAATATGATGTGTTTTTGTGTGTCTTAACTTGCATGGTTAAACGCTATAATCATGGAGACTAATATAAACCAAAAGGAAGCATAAGGACTAAGAAAAAAATGAAGACATGGAGATTGTATAAAGTATTCATGACTTCTTCAAATGTCCACTTCGAGAATGTGCACTAGAAGAGGGTAGATAGATTTAGTTAATACTTAACAAGGACAGAGTATATCATATGTGCTAAGGAAAAATTGGATACGTGTATCAATTACATCTATCGCAGGTAAACATTATTGAGGTTAGGTTTAAACATGTGAGTATCGTGCTGTTGAGACATAATGTATAGCTTGAAACTCGAAGAAAAAATGCCTTATCTAATATTTGCTAGAGTTATTTAGCGGAAACTGCAGATAATGTCTCTGCCAAATGGGGTCCGATTAAAGTGGTTGTCAAACTTGGCCGAGCCCTTAAGGTATTTAACCATGTGACTAAGTTTGAAGAAAATCGGTTAACTTTGTTGTAGTTATTAAACGGAAATGGAAGATAACAATGTTTTTCGTTATTCAAGGGACCATTCCTCCGCCAAATAGGGTCCACTGAAAGTGGTCATCGAAATTTGGGGAGACCTTAAGACATTTAACCCTGTGACCAAGTTTGAATAAAAACGGTTAATATTTGTTGTAGTGATTGGACGGGAAAGAAACGCAGCAGATAATGACGTTTTTCGTTATTCAAAGGGTCATAACTCCGCCGAATAAAGTCCGCTGTAAGTGGTCATCAAACTTGGCCGGGCCATTAAGGCATATAAGCCTGTGACCAAGTTTGGAGAAAATCGGTTAACAGTTGTTGTAGTTATTGCACAGAAACGAAGCGCGGCAGACAGACAGACAGACAGACGGACGGACGAACCCAAATTAATATCCCCCGTTTCGATGAAAGCGAGGGATAAAAAGACAAGTTGCCCAGAGGGCCTGTGTCGCTCACCTGAATACCAAAAGTAATCATGGCAAAATATTATCCAAATAAGATCCAAGGGAATGGGCCAGACCAAAAGGCCAATCCTTGTATCGTATCTGTATAAGATTTTTCATGCCAAGCAATTTTATGTATGGTTCTGGGGTGGGGATCTCAACTGTTTCCATGGTGTGATTCAGAAACTAGGTCCCTAGGGTTGCGGCCAGACCCCAGAATCAATTATAATATCATGACTGCATTTGTCTCTATATGCCCAGCATTTGTATATACAGTTTTGAGGTGGGGATCTTAACCGTTTCAAAGTTATGACCCAGGGGTTAAGTCTCAAACGGTGGGGCAGATACCTGGGGTCAATTCTTATATCATTCTCTTCATACTCAGCAATTGTATATATGGTTATATGGTGGGGATCTCAACCATTTCCAAGCAAAAAACTATTTTTGGCCCCACCCTTTAGCCAAGGGGGTCAACCCCACTACTTGTACAATTTGAATCCCTGCCTCCCATGAATGCTTCCAACCAAATATGATTGATATCCAGTACATAGTTCTACAGAAGAAGTAATGTATAGCAATACAGCCAAATTCCCCCCCTTTTGGCCCCGACCCTCAGCCCCTGGGGGGTCAGCCCCACCATTTGTACAGTTTTGAATCCCCACTATCTAGGTTTGCATCAAGTCAAAGTGGTTGATATCCATCTCTTAGTTCCAGAGAAGAAGTCGCTTAAAATAATATAGCCAAATAACCCTTTCTGGTCTCGCCCCTCAGCCGTCTGGTGGGTCAGCCCCACTATATGTACACTTTTGAATCCCTGCCTCTCATGAATGCTTCCAACCAAATATGATTGATATCCAGTGCATAGTTCTACAGAACAAGTAATTTATAGCAATATAGGCAAATTGCCCCCTTTTGCCGCCCCCCCCCCCCCCCCCCCCTGGGGGTCAGCCCAACCATTTGTACAATTTTGAATCCCCACTACCTAGGGATGCTTCCCGTAACATATGCTTGATATCCATTTCTCAGTTCCAGAGGAGAAGTCGCTTAAAGCAATATAGCCAATTTGACCCCTTTTGGCCCCGCTCCTTAGGCCCCCTGGACGGTCAGCCCCATCATTTGTACTATTTTGAATTCCAGCCTCCCATGAATGCTTCTGACCAAATATGATTGATATCCATTGCACAGTTCTACAGAAGAAGTCGTTTATAGCAATATAGCCAAATTGTCCCCCTTTGGCCCCGCCCCTCAGCCCCCTGGGGGTTAACCCTCCCATTTGTACAATTTTGAATCCCCACCATCTAGAGATGCTTCCAGTCAAATTTAATTAAATTCCAATCGGTGGTATTGACCCTGTATGGCATAAGCTCACCAGGTGAGCTAACTAACTACGTCCTTGCAATGTATTCTGGAGAAACTTGATACTCACCGTTATCGAGTCTTCAGAGATTTATCTTGAGAGTTTCCTGTATCACCATTATCGATTCTTCTGGAATACCAGATTTCTGGAGAGTAGCTACCTACTGAAGCACCAGTTTTCTGATCAGTCTCAGCATTATGTATTCTTCTGGAATACCAGATTCCCGGAGAGTTTCAACATTATCTACCTTTCTGGAGCACCATTTTTCTGGAAAGACTCACCATTTCTCTCACCCTGTATTTCCCGCTTTGACCGGAAAAAGCGAATAAATTCCCCCATCCTTTACAGGTATGTCTCCCGTTTAAGCCGGAAAAGAAAGGCTTTTCTCCCACCCTTTACAGATGTAGCTCCCGGTTGAGCCGGGAAGGCTCCGCTTGTCGCCCCCTAGGGGCAGAGAGCTTCTTGCAGAATAACCCACGCCTATACTTATTGTGGCGTTAGAAAAGGTGAATGGCGATATACAAACGGCTGTTGATAGAATTTAGTAACGAGGGTTTGGGGTTAGTATAGGATAGTGATATATTAAAATATTAAGTCCTTTCTTTCCGCAAAAATTATAAGGAATTTGGCACCTAGGGCAAGTAAGTTCAAATTAACTGATTATCTCGATAACGCCCAATCAATTTTTAAAGGAGATAACCAGTTATTTCGGACTAAAGACAAGTAAGCATCGTAACTCAACCTCTACACAGAGTTGTCGCTCCTTACACTCATTTACACAGTGTAAGTATCGCTACTGTCTAAAGAGCTATTTTGTTGATCTATTTATTTTACAACAATTACGAAACAAGTTATTTCAACTTATATTAATCACTCTTGTTGGCCCGGATGTTTGCGCGTGTGGT
This sequence comes from Mizuhopecten yessoensis, assembly GCF_002113885.1. Classification (NCBI taxonomy): domain Eukaryota; kingdom Metazoa; phylum Mollusca; class Bivalvia; order Pectinida; family Pectinidae; genus Mizuhopecten; species Mizuhopecten yessoensis. Next base: position 483,110 of record NW_018408902.1, on the reverse strand, counting down.
GTGGGAGGAAACCGGAGTACCCGGAGAAAATCGACGTGGTCGGGCAGGTGACCCCGACCTTTTCACGTCCGATCGGGGAATCGAACCCCGGCCGTCTATAGAGCTATGGTTCAACGACCTCCATATAATCATATAGTCATATGAGCCCCGGTCAAACCGTACACGTCAGTAGGAGGACGGGTTTATCATTATCACACACCAGCAGGTGTAAACGATTCTCAGGTAAGGTCGTCGTCTTTATAATTAACAGGGTTAAGGCATCACATTAACCAATATCAGTAGCGAGTTTGGTAATTATATATAAACCCTTAAAATTACACCACTGTTTTGGTACAAATTTAGAGGACCTGACCTATATCGTGAAAGATGTTCAAGTAACTCGTCCATCACATCAAATAACATATAGGTATTCGCTAATTCTTGTTAGCTTAACAGTCCAACTTTGATGTTTCTATAAAACCGATTTCCACGTACATTGTGCTGAGATAATTGCGTCGATATACCAAGTAGTGGGATGTTATTCATTCCCGTTCTCTAAATTTAAAATTAAAAGCAGCTGTTGTTCGACTTTTTTGCCAAAGACAACACTAAGGTAAAAAAATGTACCCCCATTACTTCATTCTTCGTTTCTTCACATTATGTTACAATACATCTAAATAAAATCTGGCATGCTAATTATACGGTTCTTATGTGTATTTAGGCGCAAAATAGAGTATAGTATGGACACAATTAAGCCGATGTAAAACTGGGTCACCGTGACCTACCTTTCAACTGTGGGCTAGTTTTTCAGCCCACCCAGTTTTGTAATCTGCAGCTTTTGAGTTATACAATACAGCAACGTTACGAAGAATAATAGCATCAACTGTAGTTTTGTCAAAATAAGTCCGTTAATGAATCTGACCTCCGAGCTGACCTTAATTTCATGACATATCATGACGGCAAAACCCCGAGGTATGTATATGAAAAAAACCTTATCGCTGATAGCCACCAGAAGGTCCAAATTGGCACACATTCTTTCGAGTGAACTTGTGTTAACGTAGGCAAATGCTCAAGTCAGCTTAATGTGATGTAGGGTTGAGATGGCGAAGATGAACTAAATTTGCAGAAATGAAGGTGAACGTGATTAGATTGTGACAGTGTACAGACAATTGTTTAAGTGAGCTAAGCCTGTTATCTATCAGTTGAAGTGTGCTTATTAATGCGAATATATAAATACGCTTAGATTTTGAAGGTGTAGCCGAATCATATAGTGAGCTAAAGTTATGAATACAAGCAAAAAGATAAGTTAATGCTGGAAGGAGCTTAACTTTATGATAGTGTAGGTGGATGATGAAGTGAGTTAATATTATGAAAGGGTAGGTGGCGGATGAAGTGAGTTAAAATTATGAAAGGGTAAGTGGAGGATGAAGTGAGTTAATATTATAATAGTGTAGGTGGAGGATGAAGTGAATTAAACTTATGATAGGGTAGGTGGAGGATGAAGTGAGTTAAAATTATGATAGGGTAGGTGGAGGATGAAGTGAGTTAAATTATGATAGGGAACGTGGAGGATGAAGTGAGTTAAAATTATGAAAGGGTAGGTGAAGGATGAAGTGAGTTAAAATTATGAAAGGGTAGGTGTAGGATGAAGTGAGTTAATATTATAATAGTGTAGGTGGAGGATGAAGTGAATTAAACTTATGATAGGGCAGGTGGAGGATGAAGTGAGTTAAAATTATGATAGGGTAGGTGGAGGATGAAGTGAGTTATAATTATGATAGGGTAGGTGGAGGATGAAGTGAGTTACACTTATGATAGGGAACGTGGAGGTTGCAGTGAGTTAAACTTATGATAGGGTACGTGGAGGATTAAGTGAGTTAAAATTATGATAGGGTACGTGGAGGATGCAGTGAGTTAAACTTATGATAGGGTACGTGGAGGATTAAGTGAGTTAAAATTATGATAGGGTACGTGGAGGATGCAGTGAGTTAAACTTATGATAGGGTAGGTGGAGGATGAAGTGAGTTAAAATTATGATAGGGAACATGGAGGATGAAGTGAGTTAAAATTATGAAAGGGTAGGTGTAGGATGAAGTGAGTTAATATTATAATAGTGTAGGTGGAGGATGAAGTGAGTTAAAATTATGAAAGGGTAGGTGAAGGATGAAGTGAGTTAAAATTATGAAAGGGTAGGTGAAGGATGAAGTGAGTTAAAATTATGAAAGGGTAGGTGAAGGATGAAGTGAGTTAAAATTATGAAAGGGTAGGTGAAGGATGAAGTGAGTTAAAATTATGAAAGGGTAGGTGAAGGATGAAGTGAGTTAAAATTATGAAAGGGTAGGTGTAGGATGAAGTGAGTTAATATTATAATAGTGTAGTTGGAGGATGAAGTGAATTAAACTTATGATAGGGCAGGTGGAGGATGAAGTGAGTTAAAATTATGATAGGGAACATGGAGGATGAAGTGAGTTAAAATTATGAAAGGGTAGGTGAAGGATGAAGTGAGTTAAAATTATGAAAGGGTAGGTGGAGGATGAAGTGAGTTAAAATTATGATAGGGTACGTGGAGGATGCAGTGAGTTAAACTTATGATAGGGTAGGAGGAGGATGAAGTGAGTTAAACTTATGATAGGGTAGGTGGAGGATGAAGTGAGTTAAACTTATGATAGGGTAGGTGAATGCTGGAATTAAAAAGCTGAAGTTGTGACAGCGAAGATGAATATTGAATTGAACTGATATGAAATGGCCTAGGTAAAATTATAATGCGCTTAAGTTGTTATAGCGTATGCGAATGATGAGATGAGCTGGAATTAGAGTAATTGGTTAAATATTCATATGTTTCAGGATCCTTGGCTAATTTCCGGCATTGATTATTTATGTTAATTATGTTATGTTGATTCTGGAACCGTCATATTTTTATACCCCTTAAGAATAAATTAACATGTCATATACTGGTTTTAGATTTTATCCCTTTATATTTCTGATATCTTAACTGACAATCGATGTTTTCGATATGCTTTAAAATATTTAATACAGTAATGTAGCTTGTATTTACAGGTACAATAGTCAAAAGGAAGGGTATGATGGATCCAGAAGATTCCGAGAAGATGTCTGTTCTAGTGTCGAGACTGTTGAGCAGCGATTTAGGTTAAGAAGATGAAAGTATATATCCGAGGACGTTTGTCGTAAAGGAACAGCTGCATAACGCATTTGACAATAAGTTGGTAATATACATGGCAGGGAGTTGTTCTAGTTTTTTTTTAGTTTTTCAGTACAAATATTTTATTCCCCCGGCCATTTTTTTCATAAATATGTATGTACATATACTGCTTCGAAGCAGATATGTATATGAAATATCTATGAAAAAAATGGCCGGGGGAATAAAATATTTGTACTGAAAAAATAAAAAAAACTCGGCCAGACGCGAAAATTCAAAATGGGGGTCACCCGTCGTCTGGTATATCAAAATAATACATATCTTTGCTTCTAGATGTTCATTTTATATGACTTTTGGGTCTAAATATATGTTTGAAGGGTCAGGGATTTTATTTATTAGTACAATAACTTGATTAGAGTAAGCGTCAGCACGAAAAATGGTCTGTTATGTTTTTGCTGCCAAAAAAACAGGATAACCGCAAACTGACTGCAAAGGAAAAGACCAGGAAGACACACTTACAGGTTTCGTCTTTGACCAATGTAAATTACATAAAACAACCATTGTATGAAATGTCTTGTAAATGAATTTGTTTATTTCGGGTTTAACGTCATTGCAACAGCCAGCATCATATGATTGTTTTGTTTTTAATTTGTTTAACGTCCTATTTACAGCTTAGGTCATTTAAGGGCGTGTCTCCATGTGTGATGTGTAAGCGTGTATCTGTGTATGTGTCCAGAAACAGTGTATGTTGTTGTACTTGCCTCCTTGTGATAGCGCGGGAAGCGGCACTTGGACTTCTTTTTCAACTGATCCCACTTCAGTGCTCTGGTTTCACCTAAAGGCTAACTAATTTAATCATTGTAGATGTGTCGAACAGTGAATGTGGACATTTGCTGAAGAACCTCTTGTGGCACTGAAAATGCTTTGCAACATCTTTCAAAAGATTGCGTGCCTCATGAGTGGGATCAGTTGAAAAAGAAGTCAAAGTGCCGCATCCCACCACATATAGTGACTCTGGATAAAGAGGAAGATGGTGACTGAAAGTCTACATGTTTTATTGGCAAGACAACCTGTGCAGTTTGGAAAAAGAATAGGTCTGCTGATTCCCACTGCATGGCCACAAGAAGCGACTAATGTGAGAGCCCCTGCGGAATTGGGGGGTTTCGTCCGTGTCTTCTACGTAGAGGATATGGAAGAGACAAAAAATTGATCTGCTTCTCCCATTACAACACTTTAGATCTTTTTCGTTTCCCCCCTTTCCTGTCTTAATTCTTTTCTAAAAACTAGCTGTTTGTGGGGCCGACTATTTGCTTTTGTACCCTCTATTTGGGGACATAAAAGCGACTAAAATGAACCTGCTGCACCAATTGCAATAGTTGGGATTTGTATTTTATTTCTTTTTATTTCTTACTACCCTTTATTTCCTTGCGCCTTGCTTGGCAACACCTCACTTTTGACTTTAACGTTGAACGTTCGCCCATGTGAGGAAGGCAATAGGTTCTGTCCCCAGGCCAGGACATACCAAAGTCCTTAAAAAGGTAGTTGTTATTCCTTGCTTAGCGTTCAGCATTTAGGGAATGGCAACTGGTTCACCCTTTGTCAGTATAATGTGACTGAACGGAATGTTGTGCTGGGTGACTTGCATTTCAGTGAGATAGCACTATAAAGTCGGCATAAGATCCGCGCTATTACAAGGAGGCAAATACACCACCATACTCTGTCTCCGGACACATACACAGATACACGCTTACACAACACACATGTGGCATGCTCTTAAAAAATGAATAAAAAAAACACCAATCATATGATTCTGGCTGTTGCAATGACGTTAAACCCGAAATAAACAAATTCATTTAGCAGACATGTCATACAATGGTTCTTTTATTAAATTTAAATTTGTCAAAGACGAAACCTTTGCATCCAAAACATTAAGGATGTCTTCCTGGTCTTTTCCTTTGCAGTCAGTTTGCGGTTATCCTGGTTTTTGGCAGCAAAACAATAACAGACCATTTTTCGTTCTGACGCTTACTTTAATCAAGTTATTATACTAATAAACAAAATCCCTGACCCTTCAAACATATATTTAGACCCACAAAATCATATGAAACGGACATCTAGAAGCAAAGATATGTATTTTTCTGATAAACCAGACGACGGGTGACGGCCATTTTGAATTTTCGCGTAAGGCCGAGTTAGCCCATATTTTCACGGGGTTCACCCCAGCTCATTTTAGTCAGCACCCTCAAATTGACTAAAATCAACTTTCAAACCTTGGTCCGGGAAAAGTGGTCACGGAACCCCATTGTAGGAACTCTACTATTATGCACAAGGCGAAGTACTGTCAACCCGGATACGTGATATTACAATTCGTCCCGGGAGAAAGTTAACATGTAGCAGACTGTTATTTAATGCTATTGTCGAGATTGGAGAAGATATGTTTGCATCTAGTGATATGTATGGAGAGGAATTCAAGCTATCAAAACAGAACAGAGATGTGGGATTGAAGTTACCTCTCACTAGTGGTGAAGCGACGAAACTTCACAGGGCCTTTGATGTCGTACACGGTTTTCAATGCATGTCTTGGCCCCGTGAGGCATGTGGATGGGTTACCCGTCCGCGCTTCCACGGCTGGCCGGAACACACACCGATAGCCTCGATTGTACAAAACGGCTGTCATGTCGTTCATATAGGCGATAAATGCTTAGGTGTTCCATGCTGCAGTGGAGGATACCGTTTGCTATCGCTGAGAGACGTTAAGTTCATTCATTAAACCATACACAGTTTCAGGTTTATGGACTAATAAAATTCCTTCTGAAAAACCTGAAAGATTCACTCAGAAGTGTCTTTGGAGAGAAGGATACCCCGTGTTCCTATTTCTTAAAGACAATCATATTTCACGCTGTAGAAAATACACCTAAAATGTTTTGGAAAGAAAGCAATACTTTTCTCTGCTTCTGGTTTTGCTTCAACATCCTTACCCTGTGGGTGAAATCCGGATATTGTCCTCAATAATTCATCCCAACTTACAATCTCTTCAAAAGACACATTCACGGGGGAAATCAGCAAAAAAATTGTTCTACTTGCTGATGGAACTTCGTACTACCAGCCTTCAATTATAAAACGCTTTTTAGACAGACGATCGAAAGTTGGCCTTATGCAATCAGAATCGCCACAAGACACAGAGGTTAGGTACGTGTACGATATGGAACTAACCCGTTGTCTTACTCGATATATTACCGTGGCACGGAAATGCACTGCAGTTACGCTTATCTTCAAAGTCGGAGCTGGATGAGTTTCTCATTTACTTCAATACGATGGAAGTACTTTCTAGAATGGGGATTTCTAATTTGTCCACATTTGATACTGCCGTCACTGATACCAACACAACCACCAGTAGCAATAAAGCATAGTATAGAAGGCTGGAGAAACTTGCTGATGCCAAAGGCTGCGTTCGGAACAGAATTGTTGTATCCAGCAACGTTCCGCTACCTAACTGGAAACTATCGAAAATCTGTAAAAATGTGTCGGCAAATAGCATCTTTCGTTCAGTATTACCCCAGGGGTATCTCCCGTTATATGAGGGACGACTTTGGACATGAACACTCACTTCTTCACAAAATGCAAGAAACGTTTACGTCGATGCCATATTTCGGGGGGGG
>NW_018408902.1:446502-476176 GCF_002113885.1 Mizuhopecten yessoensis | reverse complement strand
GGGGGGGGGAAGATATAAGTTTATGTCTTCCCCATCTCCTCAAGGAACTAGATAAACACCCAGACGGTACTATGGGTATCCCACCGCTATCATATGCAGTGTTCCTCGCATTTTTATATTATCACGAGCTCGGAGACGTCAAAGGACGTGACAGAGCACTTCGCTGCCTGATAGTGCTAAAGTATGACGAGGAGGAAGGAGGACACATACTCTGGATAGTCCACACGCTACTGGGGATCTGCTACCAAACTCTGGGGGACCGCCATAGGGCCATACCTACACACAATGGAATCCAGTCACGGAAAGGATCCAAGCCTTAATTTTTTTGATAACAATATCAATTTCAAGACCTATATCTCTCCTTTCAAAATCATCTAAAAGTTATTTGTGCCGTGTTAAAGTATGGGAAACGCTAGCGGCAACCTAGCTAGTACTAATATTAATACCCGGCCTCGCAATATATATAAAAAAATCTCTCGTTGCAGAAAGCTACGTTATCGCAGCTAGCGGCAACCAACTACACTGTACGTGAATTATAGAAGCCATGCTTGATATTTTTTTACAATTGTACATTAACATCGTAACTTATATGCCTCCATGTGAATGAATAGTATGCCTGACATAGATCGTTATAGAGCAGGAAAAAAGGGCCCCAACGGGCCTAAATCTTGTAAAAGTGGACTTAAATACAGCTACAGACAAAATATCAGTGTTTGATTCAAAAGAACCCATTAAAAGATGTAAACATATGACATATGAGACCTTGAAAGTCAAACAAGGACATTAAGTTGGACAGACTTTACAGCCTTTTGATCCCAGTATGCTTCTGACCAAATATCATTACCCTGGACCTTTTGGTTATTCAGAAAAAGATTTCAACATGGACGAAGGTCATTCATTTGAACAAACTTGGTAGCCCTTCATCCAAGCACGCTACTGGTCAAATATCACCCTGGCCCTTTTGGCTGTAAATAAGAAGTTGATTACAGTTTAAACATATTTGACCCCTGTGACCTTGAATATAACTCAAGGTCATTCGTTTGAACAAACTTAGTAGCCCTTTATCCCAGCTTGTAACTGGCCAAACATCAGAACCCTAGGATTACCTAGGCCTCTTGTTTATTCAGAAGTTGTTTAAAGGCCTTGAACATATTTGACTCCTGCGACCTTAAACATAAGTCAAAGTCATTCATTTAAACAAACTAAGTAGCCATTCATCCCAACATGTTACTGGCCAAATATCAACACCTATTTTATAGCATATTAACCAATTTCAACACACAATGTACAGTATGCTTCTGGCCAAATATCATTACCCTGGACCTTTTGGTTATTCAGAAGATTATTTCAACATATTTGACCCTTATGACCTTGAAAATGGACGAAGGTCATTCATTTGAACAAACTTGGTAGCCCTTCATCCAAGCACGCTACTGGTCAAATATCACCCTGGCCCTTTTGGCTGTAAATAAGAAGTTGATTACAGTTTAAACATATTTGACCCCTGTGACCTTGAATATAACTCAAGGTCATTCGTTTGAACAAACTTAGTAGCCCTTTATCCCAGCTTGTAACTGGCCAAACATCAGAACCCTAGGATTACCTAGGCCTCTTGTTTATTCAGAAGTTGTTTAAAGGCCTTGAACATATTTGACTCCTGCGACCTTAAACATAAGTCAAAGTCATTCATTTAAACAAACTAAGTAGCCATTCATCCCAACATGTTACTGGCCAAATATCAACACCTATTTTATAGCATACTAACCAATTTCAACACACAATGTACAGTGTAGATTCTCACTTTGTGCACCAATTATGATGCAGAGAGATTAAGAAAGGAATGTGCTTTTAAATAAAAACATTAATGAATTTTGTTTGTAAAAGAAATATATTTATGTTCCAGATAATAAAATACTAGTTAATGACCGACTAATGCTGTGTGCGAATTGCTGCTGTATTTTTGAATACAGTTAGGAGTTTTATCCTTTATCTGGAACAGGTAAAAAGAAACAAGAGACACAATTGGCCTGTTTCGATTAACTGCCGTTCAATTCGGTATAAAAACACATCTTAATGGGTGACCTTCTAAGTGCGTCAAGATCACGATGGTTTAATCAATAAAACAAACTTTATAGCACTTCGCACAGCACAGGCTAAGTATCATTAGTCTTTAGCTTAATATGGATCTTTGTTGAACTTATTTTACTACTGGGACCTTGGTTTTGACATTTCTTTTTAATTATTATTTTTTTATTGTTGATTAATCTTTAAAGGAAGTTAACGTTGTTTAAAGGTTTTGAAACATTTCACACTTGTAGCCTTGAAAGTAAGTCAAATCAATTCATCTGAAAAAAATCAGATATCCATGTGTCTCAGCATGCTACTAGACAATTCCTAGGCATCTTTGTTATTTAAAAGATGTTGCTCAGAGGATTTAAAACGTCAGACCTTGAAAGTGGGTCAAGTTCGTTCATCTTAACAACATTTAGCTTTTCATTCCAGCAGAATGTCACTGGTCAAATACTACTATCATGGCCATATGCCTCTTATTGTTCAGAAAAACAAAGTTATTAAAAGGTTTTAACAAATTTGAAACCGTGTGACATTTTGAGTGGGTTATGGTCATTCACTTGAACACTTTGTCAATTTTGGGCTCCCTTTATATCATCATTGTACTACAAGTACTGAAGGTGATGTTAATAGATTTCACCACTTGCACCACAGTAAAACCAACGCTGTCGCTGGAGCAAGAACATAACCCTCCTTATCCTGCATATAGACAAGCGAACAAATCAAACCAAATAAGACATGTATTGGTGTTAGTCCAAACATGCTAGTCTGTGTGTACAGCAGAACCTTGTTACCCTAGACTACCATCTTTGTGTACAGAAGAACCTTGTTACCCTAGATACCCATCTGTGTGTACAGCAGAACCTTCTTACCCTAGACACCCATCTGTGTGTACAGCAGAACCTTGTTACCCTAGACACCCATCTTTGTGTACAGCAGAACCTTCTTACACTAGACACCCATCTGTGTGTGAAGCAGAACCTTGTTACCCTAGACACCCATCTGTGTGTACAGCAGAACCTTGTTACCCTAGACACCCATCTGTGTGTACAGCAGAACCTTGTTACCCTAGACACCCATCTTTGTGTACACAGAAGATTGCCGTTAGTCCTAACTTTAAAAATTTACAGTCTGGGCATACTGGTTTTTGTGTACAGTAGAACTTTGGTACATAAGTAGTTTAGATGAGTTCTTTTGTCTGTACAGTGGAATCATTTTAGTCTAAGCGTGTTGTTTTTTGTGTATGGTAGAATTTTGATCAGTTCAGTTGATTTGTGTGTACAGGAAAACCACTGTAGACTAGAACAAATGGTGTTTGTGTACAATATAACTTGGTAGATCCAATGGGTTGTTTAAGCAGGCTGAAATTTAAGAGTTACCCACTAAGACAATAGGTCTTTATGACATACAGATTTGTTATATAATTACTAAGTTTCGATAGATGAGGCCTTGACCAGGACAATTTTATTAATGGATTTAGTGTTCAACTAGAACACTGACAGGTCAGTAAGGGCCCCGTCTTGTGGCAATATATCCCCCATAATCATCAAGAAGCAATCTGCCCATATAGCTGAGCTTGACGTTTGACATTTGGACTTCAAAAAGAATCGCAAGGAAGCAAAATATACATTTTACATGTACTATGATGTGAGTCTTGTTTCCTTCCACCTCCATATTTGCTGGGCTAACAGAAATGTAAAAACCGGTGCAATACTCATTTGCTAGCTTTGATTTGTTTTATTTCACCTTATATACCTCCTACATCAAGAGCCTTGTTCAAAGTCAGAGATCCAATTTGTCTTTGACTTTTGGACCCAAATGACCTTGACCATTAACCTAGTGACCCTGAACTTTGGTCAGTTGACTTATTCTTTAATTCCGACCAACTTTGCTTCTTGATATCATAACAAAATGTTCATCAGTGAAAAATACAAAACTTGACCTTGACCCTTTGGACCCTGTAACCTGGACCTAAGGTCAGTTGACTCTGTGTTAAGTTCTGAACAACATTGCTTCATAATGTTATAACAAAATTTTCATCAGGGAAAAGGTACATTTAATTTAACCTTGACCTTTGACCCAATGACCTTGACCTTTGGTCAGTTGACTCTTTGTTTAATTCTGAACAGCTTTGGTTCATAATGTCATAGCGAAATGTTCACCAGTGAAAAGCTACAAAATTCGACCTTGACCCCTGACCCGATGACCTTGACCTTTGGTCCGTTGACTCTTTGTTTAATTCTGAACAACTTTGGTTCATAATGTCATAGCGAAATGTTCACCAGTGAAAAGCTACAAAATTTAACCTTGACCCCTGTCCCGATGACCTTGACCTTTGGTCCGTTGACTCTTTGTTTAATTCTGAACAACTTTGGTTCATAATGTCATAGCGAAATGTTCACCAGTGAACACCTACAAAATTTGACCTTGACCCCAGACCCGATGACCTTGACCTTTGGTCAGTTGACTCTTTGTTTAATTCTGAACAACTTTGGTTCATAATGTCATAGCGAAATGTTCACCAGTGAAAAGATGTAAAATTTGACCTTGACCTTAGAACCTAATGACCTTGACCTTTGACCTTGATTTTTTTCCTTAATGTGTATTTTTGTGAACTGAACATCTTGACCAGTTTCATGTACATCGGTCAATAAATACCAAAGTTATCAGCCAGGAACAGAATTTGTGGACGGACAGATGGACAGACAGACAGACAGACAGACAGAGTGATTACTATAGGGCACCCGTATCTCCGATACGGGGCCCTAATAACATGAAGTAAAGAAAATATGTGTAATGTTGAAAGAAGACAAGTTATTTCCCAGAGGACATTTCTCTACAAACTATTTTTATCATTGGTCTATGAAGTAAATTATTCCAATAGACCTTCAGTATTTTTCATGGTGGATGTCCATTGGTCAACTGATGAGTTTGAACACTATTTTCGTCGGGACAATTTAACATCATGTGATGTTTTCAGAGAAGTAAATATAAATTATTACAAAACCAAACATTTTTTCCATACATTTAATTTTATTTTTTTACAATAAGTGAGCTGATCACACATAACAAAAATACTGATTTAAGGTACCTCAAATACAGGAGAATGCTTCAAGGTCCAAACTCTTGTCTCAGTATTGTAGAATTTATTCTATCTCACAATAATTTAACGTACCTAACATACCGCAACAGATTATACACCCAATAGCATTGTTGACAATTTCTGGAACACACATCAACAGATCAAATATATAACTGTAAAAATGGATTGAATTCTATATGTAAATTCATCATCATTTTATCGTTAAGTGACCATCAATTGTGCAGTGATGCATAGGACACTTTTTGATAGTCTGGAAAGAGTATAATGCTGTGTTTGGGTCAAAAATTGTTTCATTAAATCAATAATTATGCAATTATCATTATACTTAAAATTGACAAAAGCAGGTCATTATTTCTTGCCAATTTCACTTTTTAAAAAAAATTCGGTGACATTCAGCAAACATTTAGCAAAACAAAAACAAACAATTTTGAAATTGCTGGAATAGTAAGCTGAAGGCTACATGTAACTTCCTCCTAAACTTCTGCAATCCCTTTGAGGAGAAGACAACCAATTAGTGAGATGTAAATATTCAGTACATTATGGCCTAATTATCCCTGACCAAAATGCACAACTATATTTAATGCCTATGAAGCCTGATATTTTTTTTAGGAAATGAAAATCAATCTGAGGGACTAGTTAACTGGTAAAGATTTCACGATTCCGATATAAAGGGCAACAACTCTGCATCAAATGTACAGTGCCTACCATGAACATGCCACAACCCCATGTGACATAGGTAGTTATGGTTATACAGCAAAATCAAATTAAAACAGAGTAACTTATTGTCTGAACAAGTCCTGGTGAAGTTATTTAAACAACATATTCTAACAGACAACAAGTATTTCTACATACTTGTACAATTATACAAGGTGTTTTTTTAAATTCAACACAAAAAAAAAACTAAATAAAAAACTTGCACCAAAATGAGTTACCAGAATTAAACAGGTCTACCTTGGAAAAATATATTTTTTTATTTATTTTATACATACTAGGTGAGTTTGTTTAAATAACCAAGACCCCTGAATTCTAGATAACATCTCAAAAGTTTCCTAAAAAATGCTTCCTAATTCAAGATTAATTTCATTTTTCCTCTCGAAGGATAAAGACCTAATTTTACCATGTAGAATATCACTCAACTGATGTTAAAACACGATCACATGAAATATATCTTAACCTTTTTCTTTCTCTGAAGATTATTTTGAAAACAAACACAGAGAGAACTCACAATCATCATTGTTGATCATTTCTTATCAATGCAACGAATAAACCATCTTAAATTTTGCTATTCATAGTTTTAATACATTTTAAAGCGTGTATTTTCAAATTCAACACAACAAATTTATATCGATAATCAGTCACAGACCTGTGAAATTTCAGTTATTTGTTGAATGTATTGCTAGTCTGTAGTTTTGTCCATCAAATCCTTTCATTTTCCACACAATAAATCTATGTTTTCCTTGTCATGCTGTTGTTTGTCTCTGTTAAGATGCAGCCGATTCTGCTATGGGTTGGTCTGTTGTTTGGCGGGTTTTGTTCCAGCTTTCCAGTCCCTTTGGTAGAGTTGTGTCCTCCTCCATTGAGCCAGTACCTTCCACAAACTCCTCATATGTAGATTTTTCTGCGAATGGTCTTTTCCCCAAAATACTCTCCATATCTGCCTTATCTATTTTTTCCTTCTCTAGCAACAACTTGGCAACCTGCAAAATATAGCAATAAAATTGTGAATACCAGCCGATCTCATGAATATATTGTGTTCAGATAACCAAATCAACTAATTTTCCTGTTTAGATAACACAATCAAACCTGCCAAGTTGTTTAGTGGAACAGTAGATGTCTTCACACAAGCTAATTGGCCATATTAAGATATCTTCCTCTGTAAATGTCTCTAACAGTATAAAGAGTTTACATAACATATATTTTAAACAGAATGTTGACTGGGAAGGTCCACCACCATTTTTGAAAGATATATACACAAAGAAAAGTGTATTCTTCTACAATTATGTAGAACTCAATTAGTGCTGGGAAAATCAGGAATAATTTCTAAGCCAGCCTCCTTAAAAAAATGAAACACTTTGTTACTTGTAACACCCCTCAACTACTGTTTTCATTACAACATCGAAGTGACAGGTATGTTCATAAATAGATATAGCATTCATTTCTTTTCATTCTAACATCAAAGTTAGAGGTATGTCTGTAAAGGATACATTTATTTGTTTGTTTAAACTCTATCATCAAAGTTTGAGGTATGTTCATAAGGAGATACATGTATTCATTTGTTTTCATTACGCGTAAAAGCTACAGGTACAGTGAACTATAATTCATTACTACAGTCTACCTACCTTGTCTATGAGATCCTTTTTCTCGGTCAGTAGAACCACGGTCCGGTCGTAACATCTGCTCACAAGATCTCGAACTTCCTCATCAATAATCTGACCTGTTTGCTCACTGTAGGGCTTCTGGAATGATTGCTGTTCCTGTTCAAAAGCTATTTGTCCCACCTTCTCACTCATACCCAGCATTGTTACCTACAATTAGAAATGTCTCACACATACCAAACAGTGTTACTTACAATTAGAAATGTATCACACATACCTAACAGTGTTACCTACAATTAGAAATGTCTCACACATACCTAACAGTGTTACCTACAATTAGAAATGTCTCAAAGATACCTAACAGTGTTACCTACAATTAGAAATGTCTCACACATACCTAACAGTGTTACCTATAATTAGAAATGTCTCACACATACCTAACAGTGTTACCTATAATTAGAAATGTCTCACACATACCTAACAGTGTTACCTACAATTATAAATATCTCACACATACCTAACAGTGTTACCTACAACTAGAAATGTCTTACACATACCTTACAGTGTTACCTACAATAAGAAATGTCTCACACATACCTAACAGTGTTACCTACAATTAGAAATGTTTCACACATACCCAGCATTGTTACCTACAATTAGAAATGTCTCACTCATACCCAGCATTGTTACCTACAATTAGAAATGTTTCACACATACCCAGCAATGTTACCTACAATTAGAAATGTCTCACACATACCTAACAGTGTTACCTACAATTAGAAATGTTTCACACATACCTAAGTGTTACCTATAACAAGAAAGGTCTCGTAGTAACAGGGCAAGAATTAAGGATGGCAAAGCCAACGGGAAAGGTGAAAGCTTGTTCTCATTCATTTTAGAACGGAAAAGGTGAATGCTTTTTCTAATTCATTTGAGATGTTACAAAGCATTTGATCAGTCAATCAAATTTGAATTCATGAAATTGACACGTCGCCAGTAAAACTCACAGTATAACAATAGTTAATCATGGTAGACTGATGCAAATTTGAAAATAACAAGAGGCCCAGAGGGCCTGTATCGCTCACCTGGATATCTTAGCAATCATGAAAAAATATTCTCCAAATGAGATCCAAGGGAATATGCCAGACCCCAAGGCCAATCCTTGTAGCATATTTGTATTAGATTTTTCATGCCCAGCAATTTTATGTATGGTTATAGGGTGGGTCTCTCAACTGTTTCCAAGCTGTGACTCAGAAACTAGGTCCCTAGGGTTGTGGCCAGACCCCAGGATCAATTCTAATATCATGACTGCATTCGTCTCATTTTGCCCAGCATTTGTGTATATAGTTTTTGGGTGGGGATCTCAACCGTTATGACCCAGGGGTTAAGTCTGCAAGGGTGGGGGCAAACTCTGGGGTCAATTTTAATATCATGACTGCATTCGTCTCTTTATGCCCAACAATTGTATATATAGTTTTGGGGTGGGGATCTTAACCATTTCAAAGTTATGACCCAGGGACTATGTCTCCAAGGGTGGGGCCAGACCCTAGAGCCATCCCGGAAGCAAATGTGCATTCTTCTCTTTATACTCAGCAATTGTATATATGGTTATACGGTGGGGATCTCAACCATTTCCAAGTACAATGTAATAAACTTTTTTTTGGACCCAACCCTTAGCCTGGGGGGTCAGCCCCACCATTTGTACAATTTTGAATCCCTTCCTCTCATGAATGCTTCCAACCAAATATGATCGATATCCATGGCATAGTTCTACAGAAGAAGTCGTTTATAGCAATATAGCCAAATTGCCCCCTTTTGGCCCCGCCCTCAACCCCACTCTAAGCCCCACTTTCAGCCCCCTGGGGGGTCAGCTTCACTATTTGTACAATTTTGAATCCCCACCACCTAGGGATGCTTCCAGTCAAATATGGTTGATATCCATCTCGTAGTTACAGGGAAGAAGTCGCTTAAAGCAATATAGCCAAATTGTCCTTTTTGACCCCGCCCCTCAGCCCCTGGGGGGTCAGCCCCACCATTTGTACAATTTTGAATCCCCACCACCTAGGGATGCTTCCAGTCAAATTTAGTTAAATTCCAATCAGAGGTTAAGAAGAAGAAGTCGTTTAAAGAAATTGTTGACGTACGGACGGACGACGGATGGCACGGTATGGCATAAGCTCACCTTGGTTCTTCGGACCAGGTGAGCTAATAAATACAGTAGGGTTATTACTTTAATGCTCCTCATGACGTTGTGCAGGGTATGAATATCACCTTAAAGTAAATGTGAATGTCTAAAACGAAATAAATGTATAAATGTACTGGGAATTTTTTGTCTAGACAAACTTGCGCCCAAAGCTGGTAACATACATACACACCCGATGTTAATTCTGTCCTTTACATTCATTTACTGTGTTATTTATGTTGTTTCCTCATGTTCATGTAAATTCACCCTCATGACAGAGGGTACAAATTAAACTGCAGCAAAAAAATCCCGATATACAGCACCTTTTTCTGAAACCAAAATGTTAGGGTCTATAGGCTTACCTGAGCGTAGGCCATTTTGGTTACTTTTTGTAGATCATCTTGGGCACCAGATGTAACCTTATCAAAGAAGATTTTTTCCGAAACTCTTCCTCCTAGTAATGTACACATTCTGTCAATCATCTGAAAAATAGCCACAAATTTCACAACTATTATTAGGAAATTACACTTAATACGGCTAGGACAATTTATCAATATATATTATGATACCTAAGTGACACATTTATTAATACACAGTGCGTAGTATGCCAATACATTGATACATATGAGAAAATTAATTCAAGCAGTATTATTTCCATTTACAACCTAAAATTATCATCATGAGATTGAAGAAAGTTTCATGAAACATTCAAATAAAAAAATTGACAACTGGAATGGACACCGAGTAAGAACTTATACTAATGGTAATGATATGATTAAAACCATAACATGATTTCACCAAAAGGAGGATGTGTGACGGTACATATCAGGTCAGGAAATTGTATTCAAGTGTACTACCAAGGCCCAATCTTCAATAACATCTGATTATTTAAGGAATAATGAATCCTCAATTTCACCTTAAAATCACTACAAGAATTTATTAGTATACATTCTTGTATTTAGAAATGAAGAATTACCGATAAATTCAGTGCTGTTTATCACTCACCTGTTCCTGTGTCATTAGATAATTTTCTTGGGGTAAATACATGGCATATCCTAGGCCCTTGCCGCGGGGTATAATAGAAACCTACAATGAATGGAATATATAACTATGGAGATAATGGAGTAAAATAGAAATCTACAAATGATAAAACAGCTAATTATACAAGAAATGTAATGCCCTGAATAGATTTTACCTTCACACTCTAGTACTGTGCTGAATATGTCACCATGACCACAATTGTGTTCCCCTGGAAATTGTTTTCACACAACCAATATATCTTAAAAGTGAACTTGAAATTCAACTCGAAACTTTCATGGGCTCTTAACAAACCAATGAACAAATAGCAAGATTCTAGGTCGAGAGACAAATCTCACAAAAACAGATCTCACAGCAAGGATACAAACACTGCCTGATTGTTCAGTTATTTTGACCTTTAAATATTTTCCGCTCACTCAATAGATAGTCATGGGCTACAGGTTGTTAATGTGTAACAGGGGGTCGCTATATTCAAGGAACCACACAGCTATAGTGTGTTACATTGTACCTTCAACAGGTCGACGTGTTCTAGGAACCACCCAGCTATAGTGTGTTACTGTTTACCTTCAACAGAGTGTCGCCATGTTCTAGGAACCACCCAGCTATAGTGTGTTACTGTGTACCTTCAACAGGAGGTCACCGTGTTCTAGGAACCACCCAGCTATAGTGTGTTACTGTGTACCTTCAACAGGAGGTCACCATGTTCTAGGAACCACCCAGCTATAGTGTGTCACTGTGTACCTTCAACAGGGGGTCACAATGTTCTAGGAACCACCCAGCTATAGTGTGTTACTGTATACCTTCAACAGGGGTCCATCATGTTCTGGGAACCACCAATTTGTAGTGTGTTACCGTGTACCTTCAACAGGGGGTCACCATGTTCTAGGAACCACCCAGCTAAAGTGTGTTACTGTGTACCTTTAACAGGGGTCCACCATGTTCTGTGAACCACCAATCTACAGTGTGTTACTGTGTACCTTCAACAGGCTAGGGGGTCACTATGTTCTGGGAACCACCAATCTATAGTGTGTTACTGTGTACCTTCAACAGGGGGTCACCGCGTTCTGGGAACCACCAATCTATAGTGTGTTACCGTGTACCTTCCACAGGGGTCCACCATGTTCTAAGAACCACCAATCTATAGTGTGTTACCGTGTTCCTTCCACTGGGGTCCACCATGTTCTGGGAACCACCAATCAATAGTGTGTCACTGTATACCTTCAACAGGGGGTCACTATGTTCTGGGAACCACTAATCTATAGTGTGTTACTGTGTACCTTCAACAGGGGTCCACCATGTTCTGGGAACCACCAATCTATAGTGTGTTACTGTATACCTTCAACAGGGGGTCACCATGCTCAAGGAACCACCCAGCTATAGTGTGTTACTGTGTACCTTTAACAGGGGGTCACCATGTTCTAAGAACCACCCAGCTATAGTGTGTTACTGTGTACCTTCAACAGGGGTCCACCATGTTCTGGGAACCACCAATCTATAGTGTGTTACTGTGTACCTTCAACAGGGGTCCACCATGTTCTGGGAACCACCAATCAATAGTGTGTCACTGTATACCTTCAACAGGGGGTCACTATGTTCTGGGAACCACTAATCTATAGTGTGTTACTGTGTACCTTTAACAGGGGTCCACCATGTTCTGTGAACCACCAATCTACAGTGTGTTACTGTGTACCTTCAACAGGCTAGGGGGTCACTATGTTCTGGGAACCACCAATCTATAGTGTGTTACTGTGTACCTTCAACAGGGGGTCACCATGCTCTAGGAACCACCCCGCTATAGCATGTTACTGTGTTCCTTTAACAGGGGGTCACCATGCTCTAGGAACCACCCAGCTATAGTGTGTTACTGTGTACCCTTAACAGGGGGTCACCATGCTCTAGGAACCACCCCGCTATAGTGTGTTACTGTGTACCTTTAACAGGGGTCCACCATGTTCTGTGAACCACCAATCTACAGTGTGTTACTGTGTACCTTCAACAGGCTAGGGGGTCACTATGTTCTGGGAACCACCAATCTATAGTGTGTTACTGTATCCCTTCAACAGGGGGTCACCATGCTCAAGGAACCACCCAGCTATAGTGTTTTACTGTGTACCTTTAACAGGGGGTCACCATGCTCTAAGACCCACCCAGCTATAGTGTGTTACTGTGTACCTTCAACAGGGGTCCACCATGTTCTGGGAACCACCAATCAATAGTGTGTCACTGTATACCTTCAACAGGGGGGCACTATGTTCTGGGAACCACTAATCTATAGTGTGTTACTGTGTACCTTCAACAGGGGGTCACCATGCTCTAGGAACCACCCCGCTATAGTCTGTTACTGTTTACCTTTAACAGGGGGTCACCATGCTCTAGGAACCACCCCGCTATAGCATGTTACTGTGTTCCTTTAACAGGGGGTCACCATGCTCTAGGAACCACCCCGCTATAGCATGGCCTGCTTCGTGGTATGCCACTGTTTTCTTCTCTTCAGGCTGTAGAACTTGTGTTTTCTTTTCTAAACCTTTAAAGGGGAAAAAGATGTTTTTATTTTATTTTTATATATCATACAATAAAACGATCTTTATCTTGAATGTTGCTTCAAGCAAATACTTCAATAGGGAAAGAAATTCTGGATAGAACAAAGCAAAAATCTATTTTAGGTGATGATTTTTTTATCACAATATTGGTTCAAGATAAAAGTTGTTAAATTAATTATCATAAACAATATATGCTTTATCAATTATGAAAATAAGAACTGAATTTCTATTTGACCTTTGTTACTATTTTACTTACAGAGTTCTGATTTTATTTGGCATTAGGACAATATTCAATTTTCAAAAGGGTTTTGTAACACCGCTGTTTCTATAAGTGTTTGAAAGAGTTACCTCCCACTACTCGTTCTATGGCTTGTTCGAAGTGATTTGACATGACCGACTCATTGAGGTCGCGAGCGGCTATGAGCGCTGATTCGTTACACACATTGGCTATGTCAGCACCTGTAAAATATGACACATTACACATATTGGCTATGTCAGCACCTGTAAAACATGACACGTGCCTTAGGTCCAGGTACAGTGTTTATCTGCCTGAGGCTCATTATCAAGTACATGGACAGAAAGTTTATCACTAAATTTTTAGTACATAAAAAAATTAATTCACCATCGATCTTCAAAATAGATGAAAGTAAATAAAACATTAAATAAATGAGAATGAACACCAATGGTTAATTACAGTAATTGTACAGAGACTAACCTGAGAAACCTGGAGTAAGTGCCGCTAACTTTTTGGCCATTACCTCCTTTACAAGATCTGTTTTTATACTTCCAAGATGGACTTTGAAAATATTTGCCCTGAAAATGAATATTAAAGATTATCTATGTCTATGCAAATACAACAAGGCTATATTTAGTGATCTGGCACGAGTATTTGAACCTAAAACTAACTGCTCAAGAGGGTTCAATTCAGTAAGTAAATGTACAGACAGCAACCTGGTTAGCAAACTATTTTTGGAATAACCATGACTATTTTTGGGGTTACATACATGCCATAACTTTCCAGAGCATAAAAGTGAGATCAGTGAATTTTTTAGTGAGATTTGGTCAAAAGTAGTGAGATTTTTTCCAGATTCAGTGTCAGTGTCCGGTTTTGATTTTATAGGACTTCACAACTCACATTTCCGTTTCGGTAAAACCATGTTGTCAATTGTAATGAACTAACAGCTTCTATGTGGCTGTTTGATGTTTTTATCAACTGTCATCACATATTAATTAGCGACTAGCCCCCACTGGATGGGGGATCCCTGTTTGACTGCTTAACAGTTCACACATCGGTGAACATGCATGACACCAAGCCATGCGCCGCAAAATCGGCAGGCTTTTCACAACTTTAACACCTATATGCTGCTAATTTGCCTAGCCAGTAATTTAAGTGGTTTTCATGGCCTGTGACTTTAGACATCTCAGTGACCAGTGGTCAGTGTGAATCCATGTAGCTATTGTTTCTTCACTAAGATTGACCAAACTTTGCTTCTTTTCGTGAGACCGATTGAAATTTGTGAGAAATGTGTCTCACACTGTGAGGATTTTTTTTGAAGTAAATTTTGTGAGTCTCACGCTCAAATCATTAGATATGGCATGTATGGGGTTATATGGTACAGAAAAAAATTGGGCACTTTGCATATATCTGTGAGAAGTTTATGCACTTAAGTGCACACAGTTTTTTTCGTATATACTGTATAATCCCAAAATAAACCATGGTTATCTCTTATACTGGTAATTTAATTTAAAAAGGTATACAAGTTCATGACAGAAGAATAAATTATGAGTTGTAATTTGTAGAGGATGCAGATTTCGCAACAATTAAGTGTTTCTATTTTTCAAATTTTGAGTTTTGGCTAATTGGCACCATATCAAAATATATATCTACCATTGGAAATTCCTGATACTGAAAGCAGTCTTTCCATTTACATAATTTTATAAATATGCACACATATAACAATTCAAAAGTATAAAATCCTTAATATTCAATCCTTATTTAATCCCTATTTACACGATGGACATGGACTGGGGAAGTATAGTACCTCTTCACACTAGACATTTACGATTTACATAATCTAGTTTATCAATGTAACAGGGTTATCATCAGAGAAACAAGGGATACTCACCTGCCCTTGATGTCTGGTAGTGGTATGTAGATCTGTCGGTCAAATCTACCTGCTCGTAGCAAAGCGGGATCTAGGACGTCTATTCGATTAGTTGCAGCCAGAACTACTACCCCTGTCTGTGAACTGAAACCTAAAAGAAATTTTCCAATAAATGATTTAACTTTATTAACAAAGTACAAAAATTTGATTGGAACAAGAGTACCGCGGGGCGGAACAATATACATGTACGCCTGTCAATTGCCATATAGTGTTATATACTTTCTAACATTGAAATAAGATCTCTCTCTATCATTCTATGAGTGGTTAGCTGACATGCTATAAAAAATGTAGGAGAAAATCTCCGGACAAAAAAAATTAAATACTGAAATAAACAAAGGGCAATAAATTTTGCAAAATTTGTCGAATCAAAATTCTTTTAAGGGAGACACAACTTCATATCATGGTTATAATGTATACTAAGTTTCAAAGAGATCGGTCGAAAAAAGATTGCAAGACAAACAAAAGTTTACGCCGGCCGGACAACCCCATACCATAATACTCCCGTCAAATTTGACGGGCGTATAAAAAAATGATTAATATGCACCAAACAGTTAATAATAATCCTGATGTCAGACTCAGAGAATATTCTGCTTTACGAAGCACAGTTTAAATGATTGCAAAGTAATAAAAGTTAATGCTAATTGCCATGCAATCAATGTCAAAAGTAAATCAGTCATATCACTACTCTGATTACTTCGATATTTTTTCAATAAATATTTATAAATGATGAGTAAGTAGTGTTAGTGAGACTAGCAATATTCAGTATTAGATGATCACATACATCAAAGTTTTAATCTGGACACAAACAATGTGCGTATTAAACATGTTGCAACATTTCAAGACCGACTGGTCCCTTTGTCAAGCTATGATTGAGCTTGACAAAGGGACTAGTCGGTCTAGCTGGATTAAGGGACCAGTTGGTCTAGCTTGATAAGGGACCAGTCAGTCTAGCTTGATAAGGGACCAGTCAGTCTAGCTTGATAAAGGGACCAGTCAGTCTAGCTGGATAAAGGGACCAGTCAGTCTAGCTTGATAAGGGACCAGTCAGTCTAGCTTGATAAAGGGACCAGTCGGTCTAGCTTGATAAGGGACCAGTCGGTCTAGCTTGATAAGGGACCAGTCGGTCTTTAAATGTTGCGACAAGCTTACTACATACCTTGTTTGTGTATAAAGTACAACTTTGATATAACATATTTCCAAACTGGTGAATCTTATTGAAGATAGAGGATAAATGTTTTATAAATCCACAGGTAACTATCACTGATATAATATTATCATTTACATCATGTTAAGAAGTAAATACCATGTAGTCTTGTGCATCTTGAACAAAATATTTTCCCAGAACAACCAAACAGTAACAAACTATATTGAAAGGATAAAGAGATCACAAAATGTCCAGGGGTGTAAATAATGTAGGATAGGGATAGTCCACCCACGGGTATATCAAATTAGGTTAAACCCGAGGCTTGTGGAGCTAATCTCAGAAACCACAAAAACATGCTAGGCTTCTAAAACTGACATTACAGGTAAGGAGCTGACAAAATTGTATACAGATATATTGGGTTGGTTTGGTTTGGTTGTGATTTATGTCCTATTAAAAGCTGTGGTGATTTAAGGACAAGCAAGGTTTTGGTGGTGGAGGAAAACCACAGAACTTAAAAAAAAGAATCGAACTGCAGCCAGTATGTGATGACTGTCCCGATAGATCTCGAACCCACAACCAAGTGATGGAGGGCTAGTGATTGTAGATGGTCAGACGCCTTCACCACTCAGAAACTATAGCCCCTTACAGATGTATTGGGCATATTCACAAAAAAACAATAACATGTTCACAGAAATACTAGAGTTTACATAAAGCATTCAGAATAGGACATCTGATTTCATACCGTCAAGTTCAACTAGGAACTGGTTCAGTGTGTTTTCCTGTTCACTGTTGCCCCCAAAATTTGATCTTCCACGTTTCCGTCCAACCGCATCTATCTCGTCTATAAATAATATACAGGGGGCATTTTTCCTGGCTTCTTTGAACATGTCTCGCACCTGTGAACCAAAAGATTTAAGGTTACATTCACATTTGTCAGAAAGCCTTTTTTGATAATGCACATGGAACAGCTACTGACAATAACTTTTCTTTAGCAGGTAAATATGTTTCCCCATGTTTTACAGTCGATGGTACTCCTCTGTGCAAAACATCCATCTGTTTATGTATAGAATTTATAACTGTAGGACGAGGATCTTGACGATGACTAAAAGTTGGTTGAAAGATAGGTATTCATTTGACTTTTTTATAATTGACGACACATGTTCATATACAAGGTAGTAGGATACAGATGATAAACAGTTCATCGTACAGTGATTTTAGGGTTTGTTTGAACACTTTGCTCACACATTTCTAAAATCTCGAGTCCACCTGTGGTGGCCTGTTTTTGTCCACACGCTTGTAATGAGAAAATGGTTCTCACAACAAACCCTGAT
Organism: Mizuhopecten yessoensis; assembly: GCF_002113885.1. Classification (NCBI taxonomy): domain Eukaryota; kingdom Metazoa; phylum Mollusca; class Bivalvia; order Pectinida; family Pectinidae; genus Mizuhopecten; species Mizuhopecten yessoensis. The sequence goes on along the minus strand of NW_018408902.1, from coordinate 458,288 downwards.
ACACAGTGTGATTATCTGTAAATATCAACTAAAAATACTGCTTCTTCTGGTGGTGGTAACGCAAACCGTGTATGTACAGAGTTGAGCTGATGTCACTATTACCACCTAATCGTTAAAATTGGTCCCCCAATGGACTTAGTGCTCTTTATATCAATATCAACAAAAAATACATGCTCTGAAACACAATTTCCCTTACTTTACACAAAATCTCTCACCACTCTAAAGAAATAATGTCTGAATTACCCGAGCAGGTCCAACTCCGACAAACATCTCGAGGAACTCAGATCCGGACACGGCGATGAAGGGAACATTAGCCTCCCCAGCTGTGGCCTTGGCCAGTAGTGTTTTCCCTGTTCCTGGGGGCCCAGTCAGCATGGCTCCTTTGGGGATTTTGGCACCAAGTTTTAGGTATTGTTCCTTGTTTTTCAGGAAGTTTACAAATTCCATAATTTCTAATTTGGCCTCTTCACATCCGGCTACATCACTGAGTATGGAAGCATGTGATTATGTAGTGCAGTATACTGATGTACACCTTGAGATATGTACAGGAAACATCACCCGTAAGTGTGCAAGTTAATTGTACGATTAAATGTTTCACAAGGTTGTTAGTCAGAGTGAAATATCATACCTACATATACAGGTATTAAATATATATCTGATGAACACATATATAAGCACACCTATAAGTGTTATTTACATTTACTTGATTTTACAAGCCGATTTTTGTTTTCTATAACCAAATGGATTAAGTACTGACATTTTACAGCATAAATGGATGATGACATCAAATTTACAAAACTATTCAATAACTGATGTTAAGATTTCTATATAAGGTCAAAGGTCAAGTCATAGGTCACAGTGGCCTAATTCTTGCACTCTGCACTTTGCCATCAAAAAATAGATGTCCTTGTCCTTGTCCTTGTACACCAAATCTGGTTACTCAGGGTGAAATTGATATAGTATAGAAGATACTTCCCGGACAAACTTCTCGGAAGGACGGATTGCAAACCTATACAATTTTAAACTTGGAGATATTGGCATCAATCGTTAAGTCTAAAACAGATTAAGATTTTTCTCTTTTGTCGGCTTTAACATTTTACCCCTATTGATTCTCTTCGCCAAATATCTTCAGTTAGTAACAAGAGGCCCATGGGCCTAAACGGTCACCTGAGTCCTACAGTATTTATTTTTGCTGTTGAAATATGTACCAATTTGAGTACAAAATAGTTAAGTATAACGTTAACTTAAGTTTGTCAGGACCAGGAGTCGATCATTCCTACAAAGTTTCAGTTCAATCGGCCCTGTAGAACTTGACTTTAAGTTTGAAAGAGTTTTTCAAAATGGCAGCCATGTCAGCCATATTGGATTTCTGATTGACCGGAAAAATAACAACACTGTGTCAGGACCATGAGTCGATCATTCCTACAAAGTTTCAGTTCAATCGGCCCAGTAGAACTTGACTTTAAGTTTGAAATATTTTTTCAAAATGGCGGCCGTGTCGGCCATATTGGATTTCTGATCGCCCCGAAAAATAACAACATTTTGTCAGGACCATGAGTTGATCATTCCTACATAGTTTCAGTTCAATTGGCCGGCCCAGTAGAACTTGACTTTAAGTTTGAAATAGTTTTTCAAAATGGCAGCCGTGTCAGCCATATTGGATTTCTGATCGACCCGAAAAATAACAACACTGTGTCAGGACCATGGGTCGATCATTCCTACAAAGTTTCAGTTCAATTGGCCTAGCAGAATAACTTGACTTTAAGTTTAAAATAGTTTTTCAAAATGGCGGCTGTGTCAGCCATATTGGATTTCTGATTGACCCGAAAAATAACAAGATTTTGTCAGGACCATGAGTTGATCATTCCTACAAAGTTTCAGTTCAATCAGCACAGTAGAACTTGACTTTAAATTTAAAATAGTTTTTCAAAATGACGGCTGTGTCAGCCATATTGGATTTCTGATTGACCCGAAACATAACAAGATTTTGTCAGGACCATGAGTTGATCATTCCTACAAAGTTTCAGTTCAATCGGCCCTGTAGAACTTGACTTTAGGTTTGAAATAGTTTTTCAAAATGGCGGCTGTGTCGGCCATATTGGATTTCTGATCGACCCGAAAAATAACAGCACTTTGTCAGGACCATGAGTCGATCATTCCTACAAAGTTTCAGTTCAATCAGCCCTGTAGAACTTGACTTTAAATTTGAAATAGTTTTTCAAAATGGCGGCTGTGTCAGCCATATTGGATTTCTGATTGACCGGAAAAATAACAACACTGTGTCAGGACCATGAGTCGATCATTCCTACAAAGTTTCAGTTCAATTGGCCCAGCAGAACTTGACTTTAGGTTTGAAATAGTTTTTCAAAATGGCGGCCGTGTCGGCCATATTGGATTTCTGATCGACCCGAAAAAGAAAAAAAACTTTGTCAGGACCATGAGTTGATCATTCCTACAAAGTTTCAGTTCAATCGGCCCAGTAGAACTGGACTTTAAGTTTGAAATAGTTTTTCAAAATGGCAGCCGTGTCGGCCATATTGGATTTCTGATTGACCTGAAAAATAACAACATTTGGTCAGGGAGATGTCAGTAACCTTCCCATGAAATATTAATGAAATCCCTTTGCCAGTATTTCAGCTTAAGTTGAAAATGTAAAATGCTAATGGACGACGGACGAAGACGGATAGCAATAGGTCACTTGAGCTAAAGCTCAGGTGACCTAAAAATACTTAAACTTATATTCCATTGAATTTCAGCATTTCTGCAAAACTATACTTGGAAAGTGTGCAAGTAAGTCAAGAAAATCTTTGTACCAAATATGAGAACTTGAGTACAGATACTAGTTAATTGTAATAAGTCTATACAGAACTGCTCTAACATTACCTTATTAATTTAATGTTTTTATACAGACCTGAATTTGACTATAACATTTGAGTTTGGCTTGAAGACCTTGGCTGTGGATTTTCCGAATCCGAAAGGTCCCCCTCCACCTCCTTTTCCCATTCCTCCACTTCTCTGTAAAACACGATTTCTTTAAAATACACATTCCTAGGCAGTTGTAGTGACAAAGATCACCAACAAGGGTACCAAGGACCTTGAATTTCTCATCTGGCTATTTCAGAAAGCAAGTTCATTGATATCTATCCAGTAGTTTAGGAGGGGAGCCACTTTGTTTAATTTTAAATCACTATAGGCTAAGCATGTGCCATGACATTGGACATGTGAACCTCTGGTACCACCTGTCTCTCTGTGCAGACTTCTAGAGAGTGACACAGTCTGAGAAGGATAAATAGGCGTGAAACTTTTTGCAGCAATTCTTCAGTTCCTTGATTCTATAAAACATTGGCTTATCAATTTAATTATTATCCTTTATTATCTTAAGTTATAAAGTTTCTTTAAACCATTCACAGCAGCACCCAAACAGTACAACAGTTGTACTGCTTAAACACTCTGACCAGTGACACTCACATGCTTATTAAACAGTCTATATAAGGTTCCTCCTATTCCAGTTACAGCATGTGATACACATACATATAAATGTTCAATACAGGGCTTAGGATGGACAGGTGATACAGATTGATTATTAAAGAGTAGGACTATTTAACTTGAATTGTTTAAATTTACTGAGGTTTGAAAAACTGTAGCTGGATTGATTATTTCCATTACCCAGTATATGCTATACAATGTTGGCATTGTTGTCTAAGAGGAACTTCTGCCTCCTGAGGGGGACAAATCTAGTCAGAATAATAGACTGGGTTTTAGGTCTTAAAAAGGATCAAATGTTAGATAAAGGGGTTCAGAGGGAAAGGGGGACACATTTGACATGTATGAGATGCTAGCAAGTAGATAATTCATTAAAAAAGCCAATCTGCCAATTTAACCCTTTTTACCCACCAGCAGATTCAGTTTAACAGTTTTAATCCCCGTTTGATAAATCTGCCAAGTAGCTATAAGTAGATGTCAATTAAAGCAAGTCAATCGATTTGACCCCTTTTCCAGCCACACAGCCCCCTGGAAGTTGTGTCAATAACACACTCTATTTTGTGCCTAAACTCACGTAAGGACCATACGATAATCATGCCAAACTAAAATGCCTAATGTAGAGAAATGATGAGATAAAGCCGGAGAAGGTTAAAAGATCTGATGTAACTACCTGTGTAAATACCTGTTCATTATTTTAATGCTTTAGAGATACTTACTTGCATCATCATATAACCTATACCAATCATGCTGATCATGTAAATACTAAAATGCCTAATGTAGAGAAATGATGAGATAAAGCTGGAGAAGGTTAAAAGATCTGATGTAACTACCTGTGTAAATACCTGTTCATTATTTTAATGCTTTTGAGATACTAACTTGCATCATCCTATAACCTATACCAATCATGCTCATTATGTAAATACTAAAATGCCTAATGTAGAGAAATGATGAGATAAAGCTGGAGTAGGTTAAAAGATCTGATGTAACTACCTGTGTAAATACCTGTTCATTATTTTAATGCTTTAGAGATACTTACCTGCATCATCATATAACCTATACCAATCATGCTGATCATGTAAAAGGCAAAAACAAGAGTGCTGAAAAAAATAAAAATAATAATGTACAATAACATAACAACATTGAGCACCAGTTAATATATATGAGATCAGAAGTTAAGAATTTTAATCTAAATTGCAGCCTTTTACCTAGGATAACCTAAAAAGCTGAAAGCTTATTTCCATTTGGGTCCTTTAAAAGAAACTAAAGTACAATTTCATAATTGAATATTGAGACATTCTTCATAAAATAAACTACTATTCCGTCAAAACATGATGGTCAGTTTAAAAGTACACATAATACCTTAATTATTTTTTCTATTTGAATGTGAAACATACAGTAAAATATTCAATAATCTAAAACATAGAATCATATTAAAAGTGTACACATATTCACTTTCTTGTTTTCCTTTCATAAGCTCCTGTAAATGACCTGATTTTTAAACTTAATTTATTATTTTCACTTTGATGTTTTCCGGAAGTGAATTCCAATCTTTGGTACCAGAAAAATAAAAAGTTGTAGAGATAGATTCAGAACCATTTACGCTAGGAATAATAAAATTACATAGATTTGAGTGAGTACTATAAAAACATGGATTCCTGTCAAAAAAATGATACATATACGTATACTGAGGAGCTTTTCCCTGGAAAACATTGAACATGTGGTTAAGTCTAAGTTGCCTTGCCCTGGTATTGATATCCAGCATGTTTACACGACTAAAATCATGGTAGGACAAACTGTGTCTATTATGTACATATAAAATAAATCTTATCACCTTGTTTGTGCCACTTGTAGATTATTCTTATATTTTTTTGACAGTCAAGTTAATACAAGAATGTATCTAGCTGAATATATCAGGCTGATACCTCGTTCAAGGAGAGAAATTGCTTAGAACAATATGTCCTTATTGTCCATCACCTAGTTCCCGCCACCCCCCTCATATTATTTTCTATTCCCATCATCTGATATCCATATCAAATACTAGCAGAGAAGTTACCTAAAATATCTCATTTTACCATTGTTGAGTAGGGGTTGGTGTGAGTTGGAGATATGGAAGGGTTGGTGTGAGTTGGAGATGTGGAGGGGGTGAGGTTTTTGGTGTGAGTTGGAGATGTGGAGGGGTTGGTGTGAGTTACATATGTGGAGGGGTTGGTGTGAGCTGGAGATATGGAGGGGTTGGTGTGAGTTGGAGATGTGGAGGGGTTGGGGTGAGTTAGAGATGTGGAGGGGTTGGTGTGAGTTGGAGATGTGGAGGGGGTGAGGTTTTTGGTGTGAGTTGGAGATGTGGAGGGGTTGGTGTGAGTTAGAGATGTGGAGGGGTTGGTGTGAGTTGGAGATGTGGAGGGGGTGAGGTTTTTGGTGTGAGTTGGAGATGTGGAGGGGTTGGTGTGAGTTGGAGATGTGGGGGGGTTGGTGTGAGTTGGAGATGTGGAGGGGTTGGTGTGAGTTTGGGAGATGTGGAGGGGTTGGTGTGAGTTGGGGAGATGTGGAGGAGTTGGTGTGAGTTGGAGATGTGGAGGGGTTCGTGTGAGTTGGGGAGATGTCGAGGGGTTGGTGTGAGCTGGAGATGTGGAGGGGTTGGTGTGAGTTGGAGATGTGGAGGGGTTGGTGTGAGTTAGAGATGTGGAGGGGGTGGGGTTGTTATCCCTTTTATTTGTACAATTTGAATTCCTTCCACCTTGATTTAATTTCCAGTCAGAGCTAGTGAATTTCATGAAAGTATTTTTAGAAGAAGTCTTAAGTCACTCGAAAAATTGTTGATGGGAAGACAAGATAATCTCATCTCATTCCTCTAGACTAAGTAAACTAAGAATAACATGGGAATAGAAAGAACACTGTATATAGTTACCTGCCTATCCCTACTTCTTCTGACTTTTTAGAGTAAGTCACATCTAAAAAGTGTGATCTATCTATTTGTAATTCTTCTTGAGTAGTCTGCAATTGTCGCTCAAAGGTATCAACACTTCCTATTCTGAACTGGACATTCCTTTCCATCTTGAAAAATCCAAAGGACCTCATTAGTTAACATTTTTACGATATAACATATTATTTTGAATACAATATATTTGATAAAAGAGTCAGCGATGGACTTTAGCCATAAATTACTTTAAGAACATATTCAGATTTAACGTAATGACAATTAAGAGTTTGAAAATAGAGATAGTCTCACATAAGGAAATACAGACTCAATTACACTAATGTCTTACGCTTTTGAAATTATTTAAGATGAACACTGGAAAAATATCATCATGAAATTATAATGATCACCTGGCTATTCCGTCTTTGCGTATTGCAGAGTTATCTTCTCTTGAGAGCAGGTATTGATTGTAACGTCATTGGTTTGTGTGAGAAAATTACGTGGTTTTCTCAAAAATTGATTACGTTACTCACACAACCAAATGACGTAACAATCAATACCTGCTCTCAAGAGTAGATAACTCTGCAATACGCAAACACGGAATAATCATTAGGTTTAGATAAGTATATTTAAGTCCCATGAGTGGGATACACTTGTTTACTTACCACTCCAGGCTTACAATTGACTACCACCACCACCTGGCTATAATCATTAGGTTTAGATAAGTATATTTAAGTCCATGAGTGGGATACCCTGGTTTACTTACCACGCCAGGCTTACAATTGACTACCACCACCTCTTTGTTTGTCACTGTAAGGCTTTCCACCTGATCAAACAAAAGGGAAATACAAGTTTGTTCTAAATATTGGCCTTCATGTATTTGCTTTTGACAACATGATGTTGATACAAAACAACAACATGGGCTGGTCATAAGCCTATTCATATCAATGAAAATGCAAGCAGGGTAACAATGGACGCCAAGTTTTATGCTATGGATATATATATGTAAGATGTTTCTGTTACCAGTAATTATTTTTTTAATAGAACTTTGCTACCTTGACCTTTGGCGTAAGAATGTCAATGTGTTTTGTCAAATCATAATACAAATATGGTGTATACCGAGAAATGTTCGTCCAGTCCGAGTCAAACTTACGCCCTTCGCCAGAATAATTCATGTTATCCCGTGTTAATTTCACTTTCACATTTAGTTACTATACATATAATGTTGTTTACAAACGTTTGCTGTAAGGCTAAATTTGCCCTTATTATATCAGGCGGTAATTGTGAAAATTTATCTACTACGAAAACTTAACTTTCCAGTATACATTACCTTTATCCTTTGCTAAAGCTGATCACAGTGCAAGTTATAAAGCTTTCAATTGGAATTTAAAAAAAAATGTTTTTATGTTTTTCTGGTTTAGACATCTTCCCCATCTCTTCCTTCTACCGTTTTAAAGGAAGTGCCGACATTTTAGTTTGTCCTTGCTTGGTAACGAGAATGGGTCTCGCTGGGTATAAAAAGTGCATTTTCCGTCAAACCGGTTATCGTTTGTTCAATATGTGCACAAGGTGACACTATTTTATTATTATATATATTTACCACTTTCACACACGATTTTTTACCAACATTTTTATCAGATCAGTTGAATAAAATTGAAATGGAACACATCAAAGATATCATTTATCTAAGAAAAGTGGCAATAGTAGTAAAATATGACCAATTAAAATATCTAATGCACAATCCCTGCCCCCACCCCCCCAAAAACAAATGGCTCTGAAAGAAGCACACATACGACGAACGCTAATGCCTATCTTTTAGATATACGAAGAGTGATAACCTCCTGTGTGAAAACAGTACTTATTCCAATCATTTTCATGAGAACGGTTCAATTATCAAATTTCACATTGTTGACTACACACCTTGGGGTGTCGCATTTTGCACAGGTTTTGCTAGTAAAGCGTCTACACGACGAAGACTAAGAGTTCATTATAGAGTGTTCGTGTGTTGGTGCGGTTCTATGCACATGAAAGACTGATGATTTATAGAAGTATTTTCAGTAATATAACTTTTATTTCGGAAACATAATTTTCAAGAATGTGCCATAAGTTAAACAACGAGCTTGCCGATCGGTCAGTTCTAAAATGATAACCGGTTTGACAGGTAATGCGCTTTTTATACCCAGCAATACCCAAACTCGTTACCAAGCAAGGAAAAAAGTAAAATGTCGTCACTTCCTTAGAAACGTAGGTCGGAAGACATGGGGCAGATCTCAAAACCAGAAACAATATATTTTGAATTGGTGTTTTTTTCAATCTCATTTTAAAGCTTTTAAACTTGCACTGTCAGCTTTAAGTAATGTTCATCAAAGTATGCTAGCTATATATAGGTTCAATAGGACTTTGACCTCTTCCTATACCCTTGACTTGTTGTTAACTGATCCACACCTTGTCATTAGGTACCGGTATATACATTTATATTCATGACTTGTGTATAAGTAAATTTTTAAATTTTTACCAACTACAATTGTGAACACACTACCGGTATTCAGCAATTCAAATAATCTACTTATTGATTTCACATAGATTTAGTTATATGGATTTCACACCTGATCCATGATGTTGATTTGCATCAAACATTGAAAATCTATGAAACGGCTATCATTTTATAAAATTAAGAATTAAGAAATGTGTAACATATATGCATCCCTAATTAGTAAACAGTTTAGCTAAATCAAAAATGTTCAGTTCTTGTACTTAAGCTAATGGTCACACCATCTATTTAAAGCTTCTAATATTAGCTATAGTCAGACTGCATAAGCACCTGCAGACTGGCAATTTAGTGTCAACTGATCACTTAATTACCATTGTCAGAATATAATTGTATTAGAATAAATAATTAGGATATTGGCAAGTACATTAGGCATAACAGGTTTACCAGTGCAAGAATCTTCCAATATTCCAAACGGAGAGGCCCTCTGGAATACAGTCTCACTGTCTGAGTTTTCTCATGGCCAGTCCCACTGTTTGAGAGCTTCTCTGATGCTCAGCCCTACTGTTTGAAAGCTTCTCTGGTGCTCAGCCCCACTGTTTGAGAGCTTCTCTGGTGCTCAGTCCCACTGTTTGAGAGCTTCTCTGGTGCTCAGCTCTACTGTTTGAGAGCTTCTCTAATGCTACGCCCTACTGTTTGAGAGCTTCTATAATGCTCAGCCCCACTGTTTGAGAGCTTCTTTGATGCTCAGCCCTACTGTTTGAGAGCTTCTCTGATGCTCAGCCCCACTGTTTGAGAGCTTCTCTGGTGCTCGGCTCTACTGTTTGAGAGCTTCTCTAATGCTCAGCCCCACTGTTTGAGAGCTTCTCTGGTGCTCAGCCCCACTGTTTGAGAGCTTCTCTAATACTCAGCCCCACCGTTTGAGAGCTTCTCTGGTGCTCGGCTCTACTGTTTGAGAGCTTCTCTGGTGCTCAGCCCCACTGTTTGAAAGCTACTCTAATGCTCAGCCCCACTGTTTGAGAGCTTCTCTGATGCTCAGCCCCACTGTTTGAGAGCTTCTCTGGTGCTCAGCTCTACTGTTTGAGAGCTTCTCTGATGCTCAGCCCTACTGTTTGAAAGCTTCTCTGGTGCTCAGCCCCACTATTTAAGATCTGCTCTGATACTCAGCCCTACTATTTGAGAGCTTCTCTGGTGCTCAGCCCCACTGTTTGAGAGCTGCTCTGGTGCTCAGCCACACTGTTTTAGAGCTGCTCTGGCACTCAGCCACACTGTTTTAGAGCGAGCCTCTTTGGGGCTCAGTCCCTCTGTTTGATAGCCTTTCTAGGGCTAAGATCTACTGTTTGAGGGCCACTCTGGATCAGTCGGTCTGTATAAGAGCCTATCAGGGTCAGGCCCCTGTTTGAGAGTTTCCCAGGGTCAGCCTTATCATTAAAGAGCCTCTCAGGGTCAGTCCCACTGTCTGACAGCCTAACATGGTGAATCCAACTGTTTGAGAGCCTCTCTGGAGCTAAGTCTCAGTGTTTAAAAACATCTTAGGTTCAGTATCACTGTTTGAGAGCCCACTGTTTGAGAGCTGCTCTGGTGCTCAGCCACACTGTTTAAGAGCGAGACTCTTTGGGGCTCAGTCCCACTGTTTGAGAGCCCCTTTGTCCCACTTTTTGACAGCCTCTTTGCAGTTTAGCCCCAATGTTTGTGAGCCTTTCTAGGGCTAAGATCTACTGTTTGGGGGCCACTCTGGATCAGTCGGTCTGTATAAGAGCCAATCAGGGTCAGGCCCCTGTTTGAGAGTTTCCCGGGGCAGCCTCATCATTGAAGAGCCTCTCAGGGTCAGTCCCACTGTCTGACAGGCTAACATGGTGAATCCAACTGTTTGAGAGCCTCTATGGAGCTAAGTCTCAGTGTTTAAAAACATCTTAGGTTCAGTATCACTGCTTGATAGCCTTTCTGGGGTTCAGTCCCACTGTTTGAAAGCCTCTCTGGGATTCAGTTTCACTGTTTGAGGGCCTCTCTGGGGTTAGGTCCCACTTCGAGAGTCCCACTGTTTGAGGGCCTTTTTGGGGCTTAGTCCCACTGTTTGAAAGCTTTAAGCCTCTCTTTGGCTCAGTCCAACTGTTTGAGGGCCTCTCTGGAGCTTAGTTCCACTATTGGAAAGCCTCCCTAGGGCCCAGTTCTACTATATGAGAGACTTTTTTTACAGCACAATATTGCCCAGGTTATTTACTCAAACGCAATACTATAGGACATTCTAACACAATCAAATTTCTGACATGGGTGACAATTTTCAAATCTAATGCTTCAGGATTCATTACTATGTAGCTACATTGTATCTGTACTAGTGTAACATGCAGGAATACAGAGGTTTAACATTTAGCTATTTAACAAAGATATTTTAATTTATGTTAACAGTACATCTTGTATCTCAGAAACCTACAGGAATAAAAGAATTCAGTCATCCAGCAATTAACCAATCTGTCATTATAATCATTTAACATTACAGCAGCAGTTACTTTAATATTGTAGTATTCTTACCAATCCTGGTCGGAGATAATTGTTGACAAACTCCTTGTATGAGATTTCTTTTTTTTGAGATGACATCATATACAAGTACACCAAGAGAGCTATTGCCAGGACACCTGGGATAAGCATCATTGCTCTTTCACGGTCACCTTTTGACCTGTTAAAATGTACAAGAGGCCCAGGGGCCTTAATAGCTCACCTGGTATTTTATTTTCAATTTAAAACCTGCTCAGTACCATACAGGTTTATCAAAGGAGTACAAGAAACAAAGCTGCAAGAAGAACTACACATGTAAATCTGTTTTGGTGGGTACGATACCAAGAAAATGAGTTTCTGTGTTATTATCCAAGGAGGTAGCCTCCAGTCTAGTCTGGACCTCAAGAG
>NW_018408902.1:402785-446440 GCF_002113885.1 Mizuhopecten yessoensis | reverse complement strand
GGGGGGGGGGACACATACATTTAAAGATATTAAATTCCCTTTGCCCGAAGATGCTCTAGAACAAGTTTGGTTAAAATCCCTCATCGATACAGAAGGAGAAGAATCTTTAATATTAGTTTTCTTCTATTTCACCCAGTGGGCCCAACCCATCGGCCCCAAAGAAGGGGGTCCACACACCTCAGTTTATACAAATTTGATTCTTTTGTCCATAAGCATGCTTTAGACTGCATTGGTTTAAATCCCTTCACTTGTATAGTAGGAGAGAAAAAAATCCTCTATTACCTCTATTGGGCCCGCCCCTTTGCCAGCATAGGGCCCACACCCTCCGTTTATACAAACTTGAGTCTCCTTTGTCCAAAGATGCTCTAGAACAAATTTAGTCAAAATCCTTCTATTGGTTGAGAAGAAGATTTTTTAAAGATTTACCTATTTTCCCACTATTTGGCCGTCCCTCTGCCTCCAGGTGGGGGCATACCCTCTGTTTATACAAAACTGAGAACCCTTTGGCCAAGGACTAGTAGCGTTTTCAAGGAAAAAGAAAGAACGCCAGACGACAGACGCTGCACCATGGCATAAGCTCACTTGGCCCTTTGGGCTGGCGATGGGTGGGCTAAAAACTGTGATATTTGGTCACAAAAAAAATGTCAGACAACCAAGTTCTTAACTGGTTTGAATTAATTCCAGAGGGATGGGTAATATGTTTATAGCACTCTAACACTACAGACAGTCAGAGGGACGGGTAATATGTTAATAGCAATCTAATACTACAGACAGTCAGAGGGATGGGTAATATGTTTATACCACTCTAATACTAGACAGTCAGAGGGATGAGTAATATGTTTATAGCACTCTAATACTACAGACAGTCAGAGGGATGGGTAATATATTTATACCACTCTAATACTACAGACAGTCAGAGGGATAGGTAATATGTTTATAGCACTCTAATACTACAGACAGTCAGAGGGATGGGTAATATGTTATACCACTCTAATACTACAGACAGTCAGAGGGATGGATAATATGTTTATAGAACTCTAATACTACAGACAGTCAGAGGGATGGGTAATATGTTTATAGCACTCTAATACTACAGACAGTCAGAGGGATGGATAATATGTTTATAGAAATCTAATACTACAGACAGTCAGAGGGATGGGAAATATGTTTATAGCACTTTAATACTACAGACAGTCAGAGGGATGGATAATATGTTTATAGCACTCTAATACAACAGACAGTCAGAGGGATGGGTAATATGTTTATAGCACTCTAATACTACAGACAGTCAGAGGGATGGGTAATATGTTTATAGCACTTTAATACTACAGACAGTCAGAGGGATGGGTAATATGAAAAAGAAAGTTTCAATTACTGTTTGTGTTCAAACAATCTTAGCATTTAACATAGCAACCTGATGAATCTCATTCCAAATATTATTATCAGTGTGCTTTATGGATGTTGTCTTCACTACTATCAAAGCGTTTATATGTGTTTGACTTTTGCTGAGTGATTTAATTACCCAAAACACAACTTCAGAAGCTATGTAACAACAAAAGAAAAATCCAAATTGTTAAATTGTGAGGGTCAATTACCTAAAATAAGTTATATCTGACATATACAGACTTAAAATCTTGTACTCACGGATCACGATTTCCTGATTGTTTTTCAAAATCCTCAGTAAATTTTTTAAAGGCTGCTTTAAGTTCATTAATTGGCCATGGTTCCTCAGCAGACCCTCCCCTTTGTACATCTTCTTTCTTGGGTGGATCATCCACTTCTATTTTGGGTGGATCCTCTACTTTCTTCTCAGATTGGTCCTCTGCTTTCTTTTTCTTTTCTGAATGACAATAATAAAGATATTGACAGTTTTTTTGTGTGACAGAACTTACACATTTTGCTGTGAGTGATGGGGAAAATTTGAAAAGACTGATGGGTAATACAGTGAGAAAATCTGTAGATATGGATGTTTGGGTTTGATATATTTTAATTTTTCTGCATGTTTTTTTGGGGGAAGGATTTGCCACAAAGTAAAACAATGGCCTATTAACTCATTCACCCCTGAAGACACATTTAAACTCTTCCGATTCAAAGGTTTGAAAAGTTCATTATGAAACTTCAGGGGTGAATGAGTTAATGAAGAAAACCAATACCAAGTCACCAACAAAATAAAAATATACTAAAGGGGAAAAAGAACTGTGGGGTAAATAACAAGCCATTTGGATTGATATGTCTCGCCTGTGCCCCGCTTTGACCATGGCCATCAATGCACATAAAGGTGAAATAAATTCAATGTAGACATCCAGCATTTGATGCATGGGTTCATGTAAATATACTTACTAAGATAATGATCTATGGTCCAAGTTTGGTTGGTCTAGTACTTATAGTTTCAGAGAAACTAACTTAAACATAAAAACTTTAATTGAGATGCTGACAAAGTCAATGGACCATGAAAGGTTGGCCGCATCCAATATTTGATGCATGGGTTGAAATGTACTACCTTAGAAGCATGCATGGTTCAAGTTTGGTTAGTCTAGCACTTATACTTTCACTGAAACTAACTTAAACGCAAAAACTTAATGTTGACGCCACCGTCACCAGAAAAGCAAACCTTAAAAGCTATAGTCTCGCTTCCGCTACTTTGTCACGGCGAGACAAAAATGGCATTTTATCGTCAATAGATTGCACTAAAATAATGAAACTCGGTCCGACGACTATCAGTATCCTGGTCAGTGTACACTATATGGTCACCCAGTGTGTAAAGTCACTCAACCCTAGGTTTTACCTCAGACACTAACAATTTGTCCCATTTGAACTGAACAAAACTTGTAAACACCTTCATGACACCTCTCTTTTTCATAGGCAGGTATCAAAACCAAATTTGAATCCCATATTATTATACAAAAGGCCCAAAAATAATGTGAATAAATACCAAAACCCTAAGGATGATTCTTGGCCTTATGAAAACCGCAAGGTATTAGAGGTTTATAGCATTAAATTGACTGGACAATTCGATGACAGAGGATTTGGGTTTCATTGCAAATAATAGAGTGCTGACAAGGATTTTCTAAAAATAGTAACAGTGACCTTGACCTTGATCCAACAACCCTGAAATTCGGAACTTGTCCGAGATAGTATGGTCTTTTGTAATTGTGTAAAGTTTGATAAAAATCCCTCAAGGAATGAAGCTGCTAGAGCGCTGAGAAGGATTTTCTAAAAATAGTAACGGTGACCTTGACCCAACAACCCTGAAATTCGGAACTTGTCCGAGATAGTATGGTCTTTTGTAATTGTGTAAAGTTTGATAAAAATCCCTCAAGGAATGAAGCTGCTAGAGCGCTGAGAAGGATTTTCTAAAAATAGTAACGGTGACCTTGACCCAACAACCCTGAAACTCAAACTTGTCCAAAATATTATGGTCCTTTGTGATTGTAGGATGTTTGATCTAAATCCCTCAAGGAATGAAGCCACTAGAGCACTGACAAGATTTTTCTGTAAATAGTAACGGTGACCTTGACCTGACCCGACAACCATGAAAGTCAAACTTGTTCAAGATATTATGATCCTTTAAAATATAAAGTTTGATCAAAATCCCTCTAGGAATGAAGACGCTAGAATGCTGACAAGGATTTTCTAAAGATAGTAACGGTGACCTTGACCAGACAACCCTGAAAGTCAAACTTGTCTGGGATAATATGGTCCTTTGTAATTCTGTGAAGTTTGATCAATATCCATTAAGGAATGAAACCGCTGGAGTGCTGACAAGGATTTTCTAAAGATAGTAACAGTGACCTTGACCCGACAACCATGAATGTCAAACTTGTCCGAGATATTATGGTCCTTTGTAATTGTGTGAAGTTTGATCAAAATCCATTAAGGAATGAAGCCGCTAGAGCGCTGACAAACATTGGTGTTACATATGTAAGTACACAGACAGACGGAGACGAAAACTATATACATTTGTAGTCCTTCCCGATTTCACCAGTAGGGGACTAATAAACCTCAAAGCTATTCTAGCACAATATTATAAACAATAAAACTACCATTTGGTTTTGTTTTCTTTTTAAGTAGCTCCTCAAATTTCTCAAATCCTTTTGGAAGATCAGAAGATGCTTTGAGAACCGTGCAGCTGAATTGTCGCAGTAGGGAATCCATTTCTCTGGACTGAAGAACCTTAGACAGGAGTGTCATGTCTCTTTGTATCTACAACAGAAAAGTAACTTCATTAATAAAATAGAAAATACATAGAGCGGGGTCGGGTATTACTGAACCGGAGGCAGTTATAATTACTGAACACAATTTATAAGACGCATTTATTCTTATACTGCTGGTGTTTTATGTGCATGTCAACACATCAGCATTCCTGACCACTGAAAATATTGTCCACATGCTATGTGGGTGAAAAAACACCCACTGCATGAAGTTGTTGTCCAACATGTGTTTACTTCCAGGTTTCCTGGCTACTTTTAGCATATTTGCATATATATACTGGAAGTGACGACTTATCCAATGAGCGTCCATATAAAATGAAACATTACACCTTATATGACAATGAATGCGTAATTATGGAATAAGAAAACACAAAAAGAACAATCATATATTGCCAGATATCCATATTCACCGTAAGTGCGACTTTAATTTACCCCTGAAAGTGTCAAGGAATTACTTGCTGAATATTTGTTTCCTGGAATGACGGTTTGACTGGTTCATTGTATGAAAATGAAGAATTTATCTTGGATACTCATTGAAACATTAAACATATATATATATATAACAAGTGTATCGGTGGTATACATACAGTTAGGGATGAAATTTGAACAATAAAAACATTACACAGAATGTTAAACCCCAATATAATGCATGTGTAATAGGACGAGGAATAGTGATTAAGTACTAGTGCTGTCGCTGGGACTCGAAACCTGCGACTCTTGGCTTTCCAGCCTGATGCTCTAGATCTACCGCTGAGTTAAAGGGAAATTCCCTTCAGCTTACAAACCCAGGTTCTTTTCACTTCCTGCCAAGGGTTCTCCTATCTTGAACGGAGAGGGTCAACGGCACCAGTTTGTAATAGGACAAGGAATAGGGATGAATATAGTGCTGTTACTGTAGCTGGAATCCATGACCCTTGGCTCTCCAGTCTGATGCTCTATCGCTGAGTTAAAAGGAAATTCCCTACAGCTGACGCTTGTAGTAAGGCAACGTTATAATTATCAATGCACATCTTTTACACTATCTGTCATGTATGTAGGTTTTAGTGACCTGGTATAACAAACTAAACAGACACCATTTGTAGGTAGAATGATGACTGACTTTATAAACCTATGGCACTGAAGACTTCCAGGGTGTGACTAATGTTAGTACACAGACGGATACGGATATCCAGAATTATCTTATAATGTCAGATTTATAACACTATCCCCCCCTTTTTTCAAACACCAACCTTGGTTCTTTTGACACTCCACCATGGATTCTCTTACCTTGAAGGGGGGGGGGACAACGGTACCATTTTGTATTAGGACGAGGAACGTTAACAGTGACAAAGATATATAGTGATGTCGCTGGGACTCGAATAGCTGTAATAACATAGCTTTCTGACGACAACATATTTTTATTATATATTGCATAATGGTTGAAAAAACGAATCCTTACTGATGAAAAAAACTAAGTTAACCAAGTCAATCTTAGGAAAGAAAAAAAATAGAAACGACCGCCATGACAGATGTTATCTCAATTATCCTTTCAATATACGGTCTACATGCATGATGGCCAAATACAGTATTACTACTGATTCCCCCATGTTTACTACAGTTTTCATATTGGGTCATGCCACCCATATTTAAATGTCTGACATATTTTGGAAGAGAGACAAACGTTCCAACATAGCAGTCAATTCAGATTTTGATTGCGCTTGCAAAGTTAATTATATATAACTTGATCATATAACTACATTTCAGGCCGAGTTATGCAGGATATCAACAGAAATAGTTTATACTACAACCTTATTTATGGATGATGACCAATGTGCTGTCACTTAAAATCTAAATTTGCCCGGTGTGCATCACACCGGGCTTGCTCCATTACAAGGCATGGGACCAATTTAATACCCAGGCCGGTCATGTATTTATATTAGTACAAGGGTTCGAACCCACGACCCTTGTCTCTCCAGCCTGATGCTCTACCGCTGAGCTAAAAGGAAATTCCCTACAGCTGACGCACAAGGGTTCGTTATGAATGTCTGAAATACATATGTATATATTATCAGCATATGTGTATTTCAGACATTTGTAACGAACCACTGTGGCTGACGCTTGTAATACAACGTAATCAATGCACATCTTCTACACTTGTTGTTTTACTTGGCATACTCTGCTTACTGTCAATGTATAGCAACTAGTTTTAAACTTTTAAAACGATATTTGGAAGGAAGCAACACCAGCCTATTTCACTAAATGCAAGTTGATGCTGTAACACCGTCATTTTAAGATGTGTTTAATTTTTCATCAAAATATATGACAAGTTTTGGCAATTTTAGAGACCCGATGAACAAACCAAATAAATGGCATATCATAATAAAGAAAACAACTGGTTCATATGAGAACATTTCTGTACAAAATTGGTTGACATTGCCAATTTTCAACTTCGCGAGTTATCACGTGGTCCATCTCACCTCTTGATTCGGAGATCGCATTGACAACACTTTTCGAAGCAGAACATGTCCTCTTCGGCCTACAGCCATATATCTGTGGGACATTTTGATATGTCTAGTATGCAATACCACTGATTCAATGTATACGCGAAGTTACATCAGAAGGCACCGACAAGGGCGCCTGTTATGAAAAAGCCGGATGTGGATTTTAAACATTTAGTTTCGCACCCTCTGCTGTTAGTGCTTATGTAACGCTATTAATCACCTAGTAAGTTTCGACTATGTTTAATTCATTCATTAAATTGACACTCTTTCAGAAAAACATAAAGAAAGCTTACATATTTTGTTATTTGGGAATATCAATGTTCAGCAATGTTTTCGTATTTAATCATATAACTTGTAGTCAAACCCAAGCCCAGTTCTTACCTAAACCTATTTCCGCTTACTTATTTATATAACTTTTTGTTCAAGTTCGAGATATTGAATCATAAGTGTCTCTGAGTTAATCGAGTATTTCAAGTTAAAATAGTACAAAGTACAACTTGTATGTTACATTTCATACATTTTATCACGGAATTAGATCTAAGTCCGTGCTTATATAGTAGGGCGAGACTACCCAAAATGATATTTTTGGGGTATTAACAGCACGTATGTCTATTTATAGAGCTCATTAAAAAGTGCGTCAGGTTCATTTAGAATTTTTAGCTGGTCGATCGAGTACCCAAAATGGAACACTTAATCATATAAGTAAAAACAAAAAGTTTTGACAATTTTTTACAATTTCTGACAAATTTTACTCATTTATTCTCTATAAATAATACTTGATCAGATCAGAGACGTATAATACAGAGATTGGCAACTTGCTCTTGGCCTTACCATTGGTCACTGGTATCGAGAGTTACGCTTCACCTGCGCCATATTGGATATGCGGTTCGCTGCATTCAACTCAAATCATAATTATGCCATGAGAAAACATCGCAAATCAACGTAACATTAAAACCGTACGTAGCTACAAAATGTAGCTGAGATTTCCATGCGGTTTGGGATTGCTACATTGAATGTTAACTTGAATGATTAAGTTTAGAAAACCCCAAACATCGAAAGATTGCACATCGTGGCTGTGTTTACATATCGGTAATTATTCTGGCTTCAGGATAACACTATCTCCGTTTTTTTTCTTTAGACAATTTCAAAAAAGTTTTCAGAAATTAGTTATATGATAATATTTCTAACCAGGAAATTAAAATGAGGTTGTTACAATACCTGCAAAGTTTGATAATTGAGCTCTGAAAATACACTTTAAAATAACCATGTGAAAATGGCGGCTGTGATGTGCGAGAGTTAATTCCTTTCATGACACCGGCACTCCTTTCTCGTTCATCTTTTTATTTCAAAAACGTATTCAGATATAACATTATATTTCTAACCAGCTTCTTTATATGATCCATATATCTAGGATAAGTGACATGTTGACACGAACTAACGAATACACGATCGAACTCTCACACAGGTAACTCACTGACCAGACTATCGTCACCAGGTCGATAAGCTGTCAAAACAAACACTCGTAGATCATGCGTGATTTTGCGAGATCAGCGAGAGTTGCCAATCTCTGTATTTATAAACGTCTCTGATCAGATACAATGTAGTTAAAATTCGAAGTTGAGAAATATGATCGAATATTTATGTTTTCGCATCATACTATTTCCCGGGATTTTTTCCCATTAATGTTTTCAATATTTCAATTGAATTTATGAGCAATGTTTAAGAGGTAGGCAGATGATATTTGTTCAAAATGCATAAAACTATCTAAATTATGATTGACAATACTGTATTACATACCATAATTTTTTGTTGCAAAATAAAAATTGCTGTGCCATTTATATCAAAAGTGTTCCATTTTGGGTACCGTTCCATTTTTGGTACCCTCACCCTACATACATTTTGCATATTTAAAAGAAATGTACTTTAAACAGGGGTCGTATTTATATCTACTTTATCTGACAAGACTCGATGTGAACGCTAATCATGCTTGTTTCATTCTACATATACAATTTATTCAGATCTTGTTTTTAAGCTACATGTAAAGATGTGAAATTTCCAACATTTCATAAAATATCTTCATTTCTAGTTTAAAGCAATGATTTCACATTTGCCGATATTTTCCCAATGCACATGTTTGAAATGAATACTTATGTACAATACAATAGAAATTAAAATGATATTCATCTTCTATAAGTATGAAATTATTCAGTCTGAAGATTTTCGTTGATCATCAATATATATGTATAACATAATCATTCTTCCCTGGGAATTTTAAAACTCCCTACCATTGTCAATGAATAATCATGGCCAGATACATACGAGGTCTGGAAAGAGCAATCTTGTGTGAATTGTGTAAGATAATATGTAATTATTGATCTGTCTAATGAAACTTTTGATTACAGAATAAATGAGGTTTCTTTATACCAAAATCCCATTCTTCAATACATGTATCTTTTACTACCTAGGTAAAAAGACTAATAGAAAGCTCTATCTTATACTGAATTGTAATTCCAAGCACAATGAAAACCATATTTATAAGTAAACCACGCTTTTTTCGGCTGTCCCACTTGAGAGAAGCAGTGAAGTACGTGCCGAACTTTTTTTTTATACCACTTCAATTCTTTCTCCGTTTATGAGCCAGTTTTCAATATTACTTACAAAAATTCAATGCCTAAACGCCATTACCTGTGTTTACCGAGATTTACCGTAACCCTCATGCGATACACGTTACAAAAAGATTTTAAAACTTCTGTCTCTTTTTGTTAACATACATGCAATACAGTATCAGCAATATTTGCCATATTGTCTGCAAACAATAACTGCAATACATCTCATAAATGAGCGTCTACAAAAATGACATTTTGCATTATTAATTTGATCGAAAATTACAAAAAAAGAAATGGGTTCCACATACAGCACTGACTTGTACCGACATTACACTCGAAATCACAGGATTTCATCGGCATGCACCAACTGTAATGTCTTGATAATTCTGTGACCAACATTCTGCCTTCATTTCTATTTAATTATTTCTGCTCCTAAGCTTGCAGTGTTAAACAATCGTCAGCAGTTGACTTTACATGCGATAACCTGCTTGTTCTTTTTATCTCTTTTTGTTCCGTCTCTGCCAAAATATAATAGGATCTTGGCAGAAATGTTGTCCATGACATTTGTAAAAGAGATAACTACATCTTTATTTTTTGCGACTGGGTTGTGTTGTAGCTTTTCATCAATTGGGAATTCCCCAGTTAAATTATTTTGTTAAACAGCCCACAAAGACACACCAATACTGCATCAGTTCCATTTTGGAATGGCTCAGCTTTACCAGGGGCTTTAGTTACTTTGAACTGGGACGAAACCCCCATGATGTCCTCTTATTGAATGTCAGCACCAAGTATTTAATTATTGATGTCGAATCTGTGCTGAAGTGTACATCTAATATATTTATTACATCATTCACAAACTTATCCTCCAAGTTAAATATTGCAGATATTCAATACAAGTTTTTGAAGTGATCCAACCATTACGTTGTTCTCCCGTAATAGAGTTGCTATTTTCACCGGTTCTGTTGAAACGAATCCACATTCTCTGAGGTCTCTATTTTGCTCGCGACTATTTTGAATTACAGATTTTCTGCAATATGTTATAAGCACTTTTGTATCTCCGTAGATCTTCTTCCGGTTTTTATCTCCTAAATATAGTTTATATCTCTCTCTCTTTTTGATATATTCACATTCATTGTCGCACCACTGAGGTCGAGTCTAAATTTGTGGGTAGGTGCAATACGCATCCTCGCAGCAGCTTTAGATAAGTTTAATACAATGCAGAAACAACATTATATTATATATCAAAGTATTACTTTCCACACAAACAATGTTCGTATTAAACGTGTCGCAACATTTCAAGACCGACTGGCCACTTTGTTAAGCTTTGTTTGTGTAGAAAGTAACATTTTGATATTTCATCTATTTCCAAACTGATGAATCTTCTTGAAGAGAGTGTACGTTTTAACTGAACTCATTTTTCATTGATACACTTGCCAATTTAGAGATTTTTTTATTCTTTGCATGTATCGTTCCATTTCAATCCTCGCCTTTTAAGCATTTGTTACGTGTATGTATACGAAGTAATGATAGTATTAATTAATGAAATTAAGTAATTAAAGGGGGATCAAATGTGAAGCTTTTTGAAACAGTGAGCTTCAGTGAATGATAGGTCTACAGTACTGTATCAATCATGGACTTAACATCTCTTTATCAGGTTCATAATGACCAATACGTCTTAGAGTCCGTTATATCAATTCATAAAATACGTATCACGATTAGACCCATCTATAGAAATACGGGTAAATATAATGCCATCACTAGATAAAATGAGAATGAACAACTTTTTCTTTCCAAAACAAAATGGGTTTAGTAAGACAGGCCGACAACAGTACTGCGACTGATAAAGGTACCAGGGAGACTGAGGTACAATGTAATTGATAGACGATTTAGGTGGAAGTTGTATGTATATGGATTATCAAAGAGTTTTTGATACTGTTCCCCATAAGCGCCATGTTTTTCTTTCATCACTTTATCAATAAGGTTTCAGACCCGGCGATTCCTCTGCTAATAAACTCCTGCCTATTTTTCATGTTTATTGTTCACTGTTCACGTCGGCCTTGGATAAAAGGGAGAGACATTATTAGAACGGTATTTTGGACGTAAGCAACGTTTTGATAGAGTATGATATCGTGACCTTATTTTGAATTTAGTGGAATTCGGTATGGAGGAAACTTAATGTCTTAGTTTAAAAATTAGAAACGAAATGGAACGAACGTGGGTAGCGTGTTTCTTGAGTGGAAGGAAACAGCAAGTATCCATATAATAGACGAACACTCGGAATGGACAGAAGTTACACGAAGACTTCCTAACGGGTCAGTCCTTCGACCATCACTCTTTCCTATATTTGCTGACGATCTGCTGGACCTAGTTAAAGTCGAAGTGCAGTCTATTTGTTTGCAGATGACACTAAAATCTTTAGTATAAAAACTACAAAAGAAGAGGACGAATACAAACGGCTAAAAATGCACCAAGAAAAATGCAAACCTAGGGTATTAATGCTAATCGCACAATAGGAACCTATGAGACATGTAACCTACGAGGGTAAAATCTTAAGAGAGTAAATACAAGGAAAAAACATACCACAGTGTCAACACACAGGGACACATATATCATAAAAGTGTGGCTGTTACCTTATTGCATCTCCCCAGGTAAGAATAGATTAGTTGTATGTTAATCAATAACAATAAAAAGACGAGATATACCAATATATAGCGAAGATTTACCAATGTATCGAGGTGATATAAAAATTCATAGGCGAGATATATACTGTACCAATACATATATACGAGATAAACCAAAACATAGAGGATATATAGGAGATATAGGCATTGCCTGTTGTCTAATCCCTTTGTTAACTTCATAAAATTTGTAGAAAATAAAAACAGGAGATATACCAGTACATCTGAGATATACCAATAGAAAGACGAGATATACTTATATATAGAGAAGATATATCAATGTATCGAGGATATAAACCAATTTATAGATGATATATACTGTACCAAAACATAGACGGAATATACCAATATGTAAACAATATATACCAATGCATTGAGGATATATACCAATACATAGGCAAAATATACCAATAAATAGACAAAATATACCAACACATAGACGAGATATACCAATACATAGCGGAGATATACCAATACATAGAGGATATATACCAATACATAGCGGAGATATCCGATACATAGAGGAGATAAACCAATACATAGAGGAGATATACCAATACATAGAGGAGATATACCAATACATAGAGGAGATATACAAATACATAGAGGAGATATACCAATACAAAGAGAATATATACCAAAACAAAGAGGAGATATACCAATACATAGAGGAGATATACCAATACATAGCGGATATATACCAATACCTGTACATAGAGGATATATACCAATACATAGAGGAAATATACCAATACATAGAAAAGAAATACCAATACATAGAAAAGAAATACCAATACATAGCGGATATATACCAATACATAGAGGATATATACCAATACATAGAGGAAATATACCAATACATAGGGGAGATAAACCAATACATAGAGGAGATATACCAATACATAGAGGAGATAACCAATACATAGGGGAGATATACAAATACACAGAGGAGATATACCAATACATAGAGGAGATAACCAATACATAGCGGAGATATACCAATACATAGAGGAGATAAACCAATGCATAGGGGAGATAATCCAAAACATAGAGGAGATATACCAATACATAGCGGAGATATACCAATACATAGCGGAGATATACCAATTCATAGAGGAGATAAACCAAGACATAGAGGAGATATACAAATACATAGCGGAGATATACCAATACCTCGAGGAGATAACCAATACATAGGGGAGAGATACCAATACATAGAGGCGATATACCAATACATAGAGGAGCTAAACCAATGCATAGGGGATATATTCCAAAACATAGAGGAGATGTACCAATACATAGCGGAGTTATACCAATACATAGAGGAGATATACCAATACATAGAGGAGATATACTTATACATAGAGGAGATATACCAATACCTAGAGGAGATAACCAATACATAGCGGAGATATACCAATACATAGAGGAGATAAACCAATGCATAGGGGAGATAATCCAATAAATAGAGGAGATATACCAATACATAGCGGAGATATACCAATACATAGAGGAGATAACCAATACATAGAGGACATATACAAATACACAGAGGAGATATACCAATATACAGAGGAGATATACCAATACATAGAGGAGATAAACCAAGACATAGAGGAGATATACCAATACACAGAGGAGATATACCAATACATAGAGGAGATATACCAATACATAGAGGAGATATACCAATACATAGCGGAGGTATACCAATACATAGAGTAGATAAACCTATACATTGAGGAGAAATATTAATACAAGGACGAAACATACTAATACATAAAAAATATATACCAAAACAAAGACGAGATATACCAATGCATACAGGAGATGTACCAAAACATAGACAAGATATACCAATACATAGAGGAGATATACCAATACAAAGAGGAGATATACCAATACATAGATAATATATACCAAAACAAAGAGGAGATATACCAATACATAGAAAATACATACCAAAACAAAGACGAGATATACCAATGCATACAGGAGATGTACCAAAACATAGACAAGATATACCAATACATAGAGGAGATATACCAATACAAAGAGGAGATATACCAATACATAGATAATATATACCAAAACAAAGACGAGATATACCAAAGCATACAGTAGATATACAAATACATAAACGAGATATACCAGTACATAGACAAAATTACCAATGCATGGAGGATATATACCAATACATAGACAAAATGTATACGGGGGTGTGATTAACTGCGATATGACTTGTGAAAAGGTTCTAAGACTATAGGATTACCACCTTTTGTTTTCCTAGTTCTATATGTTTATACAAAGAGTGGCTGATACAAGATATTATTGTCAATAAAACATGTTTTAACTACTTATAAACATTAACAAACGTAACTTAAGTAACTATATACTAGTATATATGTAATTGATCATAATTCATCACAATAAAATAACCTGCATTTGTTACAAATATAATAAGTTATATATCTCCGGTCTACGTCATACATTTTATTCAGTGATGTAAGTACACTAATATAAACGGAATCTTATTTTAGCATCCTGGACCAAGGTGTTGGAAGCTTCGTTTTACTTAAATTAAGTATAATAATATTAGCGAAATTCTATTTTAGCTTCCCGGGCCCATTTATATGTCAAACAGCGTTTTGCTTGATGCAAGTATAATAATATTATTGGAATTTAACTTTACTTTAGCGTCCTAACCCAGTTATATGTCCAGCTTCTAATAAATAAACGCAATTCTGTTTAAACCTCATTGTATTCCACATTATATTGATGTGGAAAGCGAGGCAGCAATGCCCGCGTCCTCGAAAATCCTATTAAATCCCATCCCTCGTGGGGTCAGTTTCAATTGAACGGAAAAAAAGAAAACTTTTGATATAAATTGCATTTTTTTTTTTGTATTTTACAGTGTTAAATTTGAAACACAGTGCATGTATGGCTAAACTAAGAAATCGATACTGTTTTTTTATATTTAAGGTTAGTGTATTGTATGACCGCGTTATTTCTCCCGTCAAATCAAGGACAACCGTCATCAACGAGTGATAAAAATAGTTCAAACGAAAACACAATTTTGTTTCTACCGTTTAATGAATTACATGGACATTGAGGTCTAGGCAAAACACAATCATTAGTACCTTATGATCTATATTGACGCTTTATATTGCTTGTAGACAACATATAATCATTTCTGGTGCATGTCACTCTCAACTGCTGCTAAATTAGAAACTACAAAACGATGGAGGAGGAGGAGGAGGAGGAGGAGGAAGGGGAGATGACGAGGTTTACTCCAGTTTAATAACAGCTCATCAGTAAGTTGTAATTGCAGGAGATAACTCTAATACAGATATTACAAGCATATTCATTAAACTGAAAACAATTGCCAAGGAAATGTCACAATGTATACACGCAATGAAGTTGCTCGCTGCGACAAAGCGGACTATTTACACATAACACATACATATCATTATTAGAAATCTCGGAATTATTTGTAAAATCATATCCGTCTCGTACTTACTACAAATAACATTGTCATGGGAAACACAGAAATCCATTAAACTTAATGCATTATTCATAGATAATAGCTGGGCTCCCAAACCAGGTGAGCATGACAAGTTTGATCGATGTGCCACCAGGGAAATGTGAATCTGATTTACTCGCCATCCGCGCCCACATGTAACCAGAGCCACACTGAACGGTGAATACACGACTTCGATCACCTCGACACAAGGTAAGTCTTTCATTTACCTTATACCAACCGTGGCTCCGGAAACCTTTCTCTGACATGACCACTACGTTATTGTTCGTCGCTTCTCTAGATTGTCTTTCAATTTTTCCTTTTATCTATTTCAAAATTTGGATAAGTTTTGTCACCTTCACAAGTAAATTCGTCATAAGTGAATCCTAGCCACATGTGGTTCCGAAACACCTTAATGCGATCGTGTACTGTGTGTCGTAAGTAATGTATTGTTTAACGTGAGTATATCTGTAACAGGAGAGGAAACATGCACAGCCAGACCGCGATTCGAACCCGGGACCCTCCAAACTCTAGACGGACGCTCTACAGATTGAGCTATCTGGTCGCCGACGATCGACCAAGTCCAGTCCCCCCATCCCACTCACCCCTTCTTATTTAATAAACGAACAACTGTGGTACGACCGGTTTAACCGTTTAAACGAAAACGGCCCTGGTCGCCGAAGATTGACCCAGCCCAGTTCGCTACAATATATATTGTTTGTTGGAAGTAATGTATTGTTTAACGTGAGTTTATGTATCATTTGTCGGAAGTAATGTATTGTTTAACATGAGTATATGTATTGTGTGTACAACGTAACTTGTTCATTGTCTAAAGACACATCATAAGCCTGGATACAGTTGTCTAGAGACACCTTATAGGTCAAGACACTTTTGTGGATACTTTCGTTAGAGATACCTTATACGTCTGGATATTTTTTCATGGAAACACTTTATAGTCTGGATACTTTGGTTAGTAATACCTCATAAGTCTGGATACTTTTTCATGGAAACTCTTTCTAGTGTGGATACTTTGGTTAGAGATACCTTATAAGTCTGAATACTTTTTACTGGAAACACTTTATAGTTTGGTTAGTAATACCTAATAAGTCTGGATACTTTTTTTTTATGGAAACACTTTATAGTGTGGATACTTTGGTTAGAAATACCTTATAAGTCTGGATACTTTTTGCTGTAAATACTTCATAGTCTGGATATTTTGGTTAGAGATACCTTATCAGACTGGATACTTTTCCCTGGAAACACTTTATAGTCTGGATATTTTGGTTAGGAATACCCTATAAGCCTTGATACTTTTTCCTGGAAACATTTTATAGTCTGTTTACTTTGGTTAGAGATACCTTATAAGTCTGGATACATTTTCCTGAAAACGCTTTATAGTCTGGATACTTTGGTTAGAGATACCTTATAAGTTTGGATATTTTTTCCTAGAAACACTTTATAGTCTGGATACTTTGGTTAGAAATACCTTATAAGTCTGGATACTTTTTCCTGGAAACATTTTATAGTCTGGATACTTTGGTTAGAGATACCATATACGTCTGGATACTTTTTCCTGGAAACTCTTTATAGTCTGGATATTTTAGTTAGAAAAACCTTATTAGTCTGGATACTTTTTCCTGGAAATACTCAGTAGTCTTGATACTTTGGTTAGAGATACCTTATAAGTCTGGATACTTTTTCCACTTCATAGTCTGGATACTTTGGTTAGAAATACCTTATAAGTCACGATATTTTTCATGGAAACACTTTTCAGTCTTGATACTTTGGTAAGAGATACCTTCTGAGTCTGGATACTTTTTACTGGAAACACTTTATAGTCTGGATACTTTGGTTAGAGATACCTTATAAATCTGGATACTTTTTCCTGGAAACACTTTAGTCTGGATACTTTGGTTAGAGACACCTTATAAGTCTGGATACTTTTTCCTGGAAACACTTTATAGTCTGGACACTTTGGTTAGCGATACCTTATAAGTCTGCATACTTTTTCCTGGAAACACTTTATAGTCTGGATATTTTGGTTAGAAATACCTTATAAGTCTGGATACTTTTTAATGGAAATACTTCATAGTCTGGATACCTTGGTTAGAAATACCTTATAAGTCTGAATACTTTTTACTGGAAACATTTTATAGTCTGTTTACTTCGGTTAGATATACCTTATAAGTCTGGGTACTTTTTACTGGAAACACTTTATAGTCTGGATACTTTGGTTAGAAATACCTTATAAGTTTGGATATTTTTTACTGGAAACACTTTATAGTCTGAATACTTTGGTTAGATATACCTTATAAGTCTGGATATTTTTTACTGGAAACACTTTATAGTCTGGATACTTTGGTTAGAAATACCTTATAAGTCTGGATACTTTTTAATGGAAATACTTCATAGTCTGGATACCTTGGTTAGAAATACCTTAAACGTATGAATATTTTTTCCTGGAAACACTTCATAGTCTGTTTTGTGTGATGTTTTTTCATCGTTTTACGTCTCCTTAGTTCCACTGGCTGTTTTGTGTGTTGTTTTTCCATCGTTTTACGTCTCGTTAGTTCCGGTCGCTGTTTTGTGTGTTGTTTTTTCATCGTTTTACAACTCATTAGTTCCGCTCGTTGTTGCGTGCGTTTTTTGTTAAGACTTTTAGTTAATTCTTAAACATAGTTTCTGGATTATCGCATTGGGTTGTTGATGGTCCAATGTGGTTTAAAGTTGTCTTAGCTGAGCTAAGGGAAATCAACTGTTTGCTAAAAATATTTGTTATGAATTCCAGAACACACGTCTCAACTGAAAACAGAGATTACTTATTGTTCTAAAACTCTTTCTTTTTAAATTTCAGTAGAAGAAAAGGACCCAAATAATGGATAAAACGTATTTGATAGGACTGATCTTGACCTTACTGATGGTCGTCTCTTACGAAGGTGCAACGGCAACAAACAGGAAATACGTCACCTATTCCGATAGAAAAGCCGCACGTGACCGAACAGTGCATGTAGAAGACAACTTTCTCAGATTTGTCCTTGAAAGACAGACGTTGTTTTGTCCAAGCGTCAGCACCTGCACGTTGTCTTACTCCATGTCCTCTGATGACTCGTGCTGTGCCCCCTGTAGTTGTAACGTCACAGCTGCACCCCTAGATCACTGCCCCGACTACGTTAGGGAGGAAATCCGAACCGCTTGTTTAAATCCTCAATACATAAACAAATGGAACAAGACGAAATCAAGTAGAGAAAGTTATTTCATGATAAACCGATGTCCAACTAGTTACGACGACGCCTCCATTGGACGTCTATGTGTTCGGGGACATTCGTTGTATCCGTACAATATCTCGATGGTTTTACCGGTGACTGATGCCGCCAACGATTTAACATACAGGAATGTATTCTGTGCCGTGTGCAATTCCAGATTAGAAAGAGATCTCGTAGCCTGGTCTGGGAAATTAAACTGCTCTTCTCAATCAACGTTAGATCCAAAGACTATGACCGAGCTTCTAGAGATCGTTGCCAATGACGATCAGTGCAATGTGTTGTTCGAACCCCCAATTCATATGACCCTAGCAAAGTGCAACACACATGGACTGATTTCTGAGTGTAACGTAACAGGACAATGGAGTGTCTTTGACGAGGATTTAGACCGAGCGTGTACAAGTTACCGGTCTGTTTACAGGGATGCCTATCAGAACATATTCTGTTTCTTATGTAACGTTAACGAGGAACCGTTTAAGACCTGTGACAGAACAGACAACACGAGGACAGTGAGAATCTTTCCTAACCCCCCAGTAACGACCTTCTCTGCTGCACTCGAGCCAATCATGGTATCCGACTTACGGTTCCGACACGACATTGTATCAGTCTGCCCCAGTGGGACTCGATATGATGGCATCAAGGTATGATTTGATTGAATACTAGTACTGTGGTGGGTATTTTTAAATGTTGTACTACTACTGTTTTTAGTTTAGAATGACGTCATATTCGGGGCCCTTGGATCAACTGGTTTCCAAAGATAATGAAGTTCTGCATTCAAGACCGTACTAACACAAGTCTTCAACTCCGGATGGAGGTTGATAATGGTGACTAAGGGTTCAACTGGTTTCCAAAGCGCATGTCCACTAGTAGTAATTATCATATAGAACGTGTTTGAAAAGCATTCGATGTCACACACGCCACGCGATTACATGAACACATTGTTGGTAATCCACATAAAATAGGACCGAAACAAATATTGAGAACCTAAGACTTAAAAGCAAACGACAACTTTACCGATGTTTACATAGCGCCCTTTTGTTCAGATTTAGCTCCTCTTTTTTGACGTTGTCGATCATATGTTGTTTTCTGTCTCCCTCTACCACATGCTAATATCTATTTCACCCTATAACAATGACCGATTGTTTTTCGTCGGATAAATAATTCAATTGTTTTGCAAGGACATGTTTAGATTGTACAACTGATCATGATGGAATATAGCGTAACATATGTGTATTGATTTAATTTTCAAAGTAGTCAGTGTCAATTTACGATAGACAACACTTTCATTTATTAATTCAGTTTACGCATCTGTTACGTTTACATGGTTAATGTATACAAATACCAGCCCGATTTGGCAAACAAAAAAGACACTATCCAAGTGTTTTATTTATTCTGCAACATTCCTCATTCAAAATAATCGAAAACACCAGGATATAGCTGTTCACTTTTCAACTTTAAGCGACAGTATCGCATTTCTACTCAAACACTATATTGGAAATAATCATTAAACTATTTCAATACTTTCCAGTTTAAGTTTTGATAAAGGCATCTCAAGATGTAGTTTATTCATTCATCCTAAGGTTCACCAAAACAAGAAGCACTATACAAATGTGTTTAAGCTACGGTTATGTGTCCACCAAAAGTTCATGGCTGTACTTTTTGTTTACGTTCTGTACTTGTGTGGATATTTTTACGTTTTTATTGTATAGTGTACGTTGTTTTCTGGATATAATACGCTTCAGAAAATGGAACTGGTTGCGGTGAATTTGACCTTAAGAATTTGTGTCTAGTTCACAGATGATCAGTGTGGGAACCCTTATTCAAAATGTCGTCCACTCAAAATGTTCTGCTCAATAGTAATAACAATATACAACATTTGATATAGCGCCCTATCTAGCTAAAATTGGCCACTCTAAACGCTTTACAGTACATAGATATACAATGTATGCAATCAATACATTTAGCATTATATACTTTAATCAATACAATTTTTTGAGGAATTCGCAGGGTTGGAATTCTTCGCTTCCGATGTAGAAATTCGGTCTCCCATCAGCCATTTTTATTTAATGATTGGAAATAGTGCAAAGGCATTTTTATATTATTTTATTGCAAAGTCTGCAGAATATAAACAAAATGTTAAAATGTTGTTTTCCTTTTTAGATGTGTTCATAGCCTCTTTGACTGTTACTATTATATCGCTAGTTCCGTGTTTACCATGTACAAGGAGTAAATCTTATATATCGTTAGTTCCGTGTTTACCATGGACCAGGAGTAAATCTGATATATCGTTAGTTCCGTGTTTACCATGGACCAGGAGTAAATATGATATATCGTTAGTTCCGTGTTTACCATGTACCAGGAGTAAATCTAATATATCGTTAGTTCCGTGTTTACCATGGACTAGGAGTAAATATGATATATCGTTAGTTCCGTGTTTACCATGGACCAGGAGTAAATCTGAAATATCGTAAGTTCCGTGTTTACCATGGAGCAGGAGTAAATCTGATATATCGTTAGTTCCGTGTTTACCATGGACCAGGAGTAAATCTGATATATCGTTAGTTCCGTGTTTACCATGTACCAGGAGCAAATCTGATATATCGTTAGTTCCGTGTTTACCATGGACTAGGAGTTAATCTGAAACATCCTGCTAAAAGTATGTTAGTATTTTACAACTCTTTTACACACCGGAAATTCGTAAACACAGCATTTTTTTCAAAATCCAAAAATATCTTAACCTTATCATGGATCAATGTTCTTAATGTATTATGTTTTACATGTACTTTCAGTCAAGCTTTAAAGATCAATTGAAAAGCACAATGCTTTAGCCATTTCCTTTCGTTGTGATTACTGCTCATTTTTGTGCATGTTACTATATCATATCACAAGTGATTCCAATCTACTTAAAATTATATCTTCACATCGCTCCCGTTTACTGATATGTCGCGTTGAAGCGCGACATATCAGTTAACGGGAGCGATGTGAAGATACAATTTTAATTAGATTGAAGTGATTCTATCAATGTTATTGGACATAAGGGTCTGATTAATTGAAATATAGTAGTAAAATAATGCTTGTTCGAAACGTGAACAAACATTTGCTACAGTAAACCTACCAGCAGGACGAAAACAATACTTCAGATAGAGAACAATGCTGGCAATATCATACTTTTTCAGTTGATTGTTCAGTTTGTTCAATGACAAAGACTTTTCCACTGATGAAAACATGTACCATTGAACAGTTTCAGAAAGCAACAGAATATTAATGAAAGTCCTGACTCGGATAGATACACCGAATTGTTCACGTGCTCCTGGAAACAGCCGGGGGATTATTTGTCAGGTTTTGTAAATGATGAATAAGACAACTACTTATCGGTTACTCAAAGACACGATATAATTATGCATTCCCAAGGGAATATATACCTAGGACTCACGTTAAATTGATCGCCCACTTTATTATTGAATGTTGTTTATAAAATAACCTCTGGATCAATAATTGAGGACAAGTTTTCTCTCCGATCGTTTGAAGGGTAAACGTAGATTAGTCTATGACGTAATATGGTTCACTGAAGGTAAGAGAATTTGAGAAAGTATTTGCCTCAGTGTCCTTGTAATTTATTGATATAATTTGGAACTACTTTAATTTTGATTCTCAGCTTATAATCTCTGTTAATATAGTGCAGTTTGTACAAAATAGTTGTTAGTTGAATTATAAATCATGAAAATTCTGCATCAACTCATTTGCCCCGCAAAACGCCAATCTATATGTAAACATTAAGCATGCTTAAAGCCATGGTTAACTTTTGTTTAATGTGATATTAGCTGCTGAGGTAATATGAGGACATGACTCAATGTGTGTAACGTATGCGTGTATGTTGGTGTATTTGCCTCCTTGCTATAGCGTGGATCTGATGCAAACATGGTGCACATACAGAATGTATACTGACTTCATATATGCTTATCTGCTTGAAAAGTATTTTGAACCGAATATGACTACAAAGAACGATACAATGATATTATCTTTGCTGTTTTGAACGTAAATATAAGGCTTGAGATGCATCTTTTAAGCATTTATGATGGTATGAAACACATTGCCTTTCAAACATAGTGGCATCATGTATTTCATACAATATCGCTATTTGGAGAAAATGAACGAAACTGTGTTTTATACCCACATAATTGTTAAAAAGATGTGTTTCAATCCTAAAACAATTAACATGTCTTTAATTTTTAGCAAGTGAGCGATATATTGTGATATTTATAATTAGATATTGATTTGTTTCTTCTATGATTTCAGAAAACCTGTCGCGTCATTGTCTGCAGCCATCCGCTTGTTAACAGAAATGGCATCTGTACAACTGTTTACCAGTTCGTCAATCTCCGGCGATACTCGGTCAATCTCGTCATATACCCACATTACAACACGTCCTACAAATGGCTCAACAATCCCTGGCTAGCGAATCATCTAAACAAATTTAGCATGGAATATCTGACCATGGCATTGTCTCCGTGGCAAGTCCATCAATGTTCAAGTGGTGCAATAAGTATCATCAAAACTAGATTAAGGGATGTATTTCCAAGAGATAACGAGACACAGGTTATATATGTGAAAGTCCCCACAGATTTTATCGTGGAAGGAATTTATAATGACGTAACAGTGATGAAACAGTTTATAAATAGCAAAATAAAAAGTAATAACATTACTATAAGAAATGACGATATATATTTTGACATGTCACTGTTGACGTATGCTAAAATGGATAGATTATCAAAGGAACCAGTGTTCATTAACGGGTTGGAACTGAAAGAAATCATGCCCATGCCTTCTTCTCACGCTCAAAATGGGGATATGTTGTGCAGGGTCCGAATGCCGACGTTTGAACTATCGTCATTCACATTGTGTCCCAAGATAAACATTTCGATAGAGGACTATAATGCAACAAGAGTTAACGACTCTTTGTGTCTATCTGACCTTGACCTTTGTTACAGTCCAGATGAATTTGAATACAGTGACCTAGATATCCTCTTATGCAGCGAAAGATTCTTTGAGAAAATTGACAAGCTCGTATCGAATAATGGTAAGAATAATACACACACGTTAGAGGAGAACACCCAGAGACATGTGGGGTTGGTGCTCGTATGTTTGTCAATCGTATGCCTCGGAGTCACTTTGGTAGGAATGGCAGTTACCTACAGACCTCGGACACTCATGTCATCAATATTACTGGGACTGGTCGTTTGTCTTTTGCTTTACAACATTGTGCTTCTGAGCGTTCCCTTTCCCTTCGTGTCGACTTACTCTTGTCGAGTGTCTGGAGCCTCACTTCATTTCACTTCCACCTTGTCTGTCGCATTTCTACAACTCTGTGGCCTCCATGTTGGACTTATGATGCGAGCTAATCGACATTTTCAGAATCCCTATATTCTTAAATTAATTTATGTGTCATATCCCGCAATCATGGCACCTATCATTGTTTCAGTGACGTACTGGTACGTTGTCAACCAATCGAGTTTCGTCATGGTTCCTTGGATACCATGGGGACTGCCGTGTTACTATGACGTCAATTCACTCTCCCTTTACATATCTTGCTTCCCCATCCTCACAATGTTGACATTGACCTTCCTGGTTTTTCTGGTGCTAGCTATTTATAGTTACATCATGTCCTTTGAGGTTGATGATGTAGAGTTTGTACATCTCTTCGGTTTTTACTGCAAAATATCTTTCATGATGTTGCTTGTTCATTCCTTCTGGTTTCTGATTTCGTACTCCCGCTGGGTAGGAAACATCTACATCTTCCTTGTCAGTGATCTTGTGTTATCGCTGTACCTTATGCTGTGTTCTCTGACGGATTCAAAACTCAAAGCCACATGTACAAGTACAGTGGAAACCTCTGATACAAATGACCTGAAAAGGAATTCTAGTTGTCCGTGTAATCCTGCTAGACGACGGCAACCGAAGGATTTCCGGCCAATCAGTGAAGCAGTTTCAGAAAAACAAAACGACGAAAATCGAAAAACATCATGCCATTTGTAGCTAGAAAGATGATATATGATTTGTTGTCACATTTATCTAATATATCAAGAAGCATTTTCTTTATTAAATCATCACTTTAAAAGAAAAGTTTAAAAAAAACGATATTTAATACCAAAAGCTAATCAAAATATGCATTTCATACACTGTGGTCATCGCGTCCATTTAGGTATCTTCAGTTGTATTAAAATTGATCAAAATTATGGAAATCTGTATGATACGGCTAAAGAAGAAACGATGTGTCAAAATCTTTTGCTTGACATTTTATAATTTTTGGCTGCTATAGATAATTAATATCTGAATTTTCAAAACGTTCATTTATTAGAAGAGCGTGAACAACATTTCGTGGAGATGACGTCCACATGCTATTCCTTATATACATGTATGAAGAAGCAGGTCTCTGTGTACTTTTAAACTTTCATGTATATCGGTATTACGTAACATATTATCATAATTTATTATAAATATCTGACGTCTCCAATTCCGGATACTTTTTAAGAACTGAAAACCTGATTAGTATTTATATATATACATTTTCCCCCAGCTTATGTGTCCGCGTTGTCCATGATTGTATATATGTTTCAGTATATCATATATAATTACTGAACGTTATGTCTGTATACCGATTTTCCGTGATTTTCCCAAGATGTAGATACCAATGCATTTCATATAAATAAAGACAAAGAATAATGGATGATTACATACAGGTAACCATTATATATTTTTGAAATATGTATATATATTATATGGACATTAGTTAAAGTATTGGATGAGGACCGCGGGTAAATCAAGGTCGAGAACAAACTGCTCTGTAGATGCCTTTTTTCATATACATTTTGCGTTTCACGTTTTACGACTTGATTTCTTAAGTCAGTGACAGCAAATATTATTTCTAATACTGAAACATATAGAAAGTTAAAACCACAAAATCCAAGATGACAATAGATTTGTTTGACCTTTTGTCATTATGTTTTGCATTGTATTTTGCTATTTACAGGTGGCCATGGAGATGTGTTGTGGGTCGCCCCTCCTCTGAACCACGTGTTTACTGTATGATTTTGTCAGATACATGTTTTGTTTGATCCGTGTAGTGTAGGTTTATTGTGTTGATGTGCGTCATTACGTTTATGGGTATTGCCTTGCTATGTTTTACTCATTAAAATTGAGACCACACCGGAAATATTAATTGTTTATGTATCTATGGTAACGGTGTACTGGGTACCATTGTCAGGATGTCCATGTTGAATTCTTCCCCAGTTATTGTGTTTGCTGTGTTATTCAAATATAGAAAATCAATTAGGGCTCGTCCCGATTGACAACTGCGCACTGATGATTATCAAATATTAATATAGGAATATGGAAAACAATTTTACATTCTCACGTGGACGAGCGGTGATCAGCGGCTGATTCATGCTGGGATATGGAATGGCATAATTACAATTAATTGTTTAACAATGACATTCGATAGTATGTATAACTTGTTTACAAAATCCTCACATTTTAAAAAAGAATTATGGCCAAGGTAGACTGTTTTTTCCGTTACAGCTTATTACACATGTATAATATACAGTTGAATATCGTAGTAAAAGCGATGATTTCACTAAGCGCTGCCACGAGAATTCAGTATATATACGTCTCATAAGTAATAACGACGATATGGTCCAACATGGGCACTGTACACGTATCCGCCGAACGTTTGTTTATTCGGATCCAGTGTCTTGAATAGCCTCTTACTGGAAACATGACAGAATATAGCGTTTTCATATTTTTTTTATTGTGTCATACCATTAAAATTTATATAAGATAATTTGTTTTAAAATCATTTAATAACCTAACTTTAATGGATACCAATGAAGATTTGGAGCTAACTGTAGTTAGAGGGGGAAAAAACAGTTTACAAAAATAACTGAATAATTGAAAAGGTGATTCATAGAGTCTTAGGAGACATTTTTATTGTTGCGCATGGAATAGACAATAGCGCAAAGCATATATAGTGGGGTTGATGTTATTTCTGAAATAATTTCCTGTGGAAACGTTACACCATAGAACCTTTGTATTGTTTAATAATGGGTATAAAACACTTTTCAGATCTATGGTATCTTTAAACTGTTTTCTATGATATCTTATATTTTCAAAATGTACAAAAGGTGAAACTAGTCACGATTCAAATAAAAAAGTGAGGTCGGTTGCAGCCTATTAGGTATATATCATATGTAAATGTGACTGACGTGCTTCTCGTCATATCACAAGCTAATCATATCCAGTACGGCAAATAAAGAAATTTGCATAAATAATATAACCACAGGAACTTCGCTTTGCTGATATGAATTTTATCCCTTGGTTCGACAATCTCTCTCTCTCTCTCTCTCTCTCTCTCTCTCTCTCTCTCTCCTCTCTCTCTCTCTCTCTCTCTCTTCTCTCTCTCTCTCTCTCTCTCTCTTCTCTCTCTCTCTCTCTCTCTCTCTCTCTCTCTCTCTCTATATATCATGTGACAATTGTATATTATTAAAAAATAAAAAAATATAAAAAAAATATAAAAATAATAAGAAAACAACACAAAAACAAAACAACAACAACAAAAAACTATCACATTATCAATATAAACATGAAAAATACATAACACGTTGCCATTACAAAACAACGAAAGATATAAAAGTAAAACCCACATTGCTAACACACCCCTGTCATTTACAATACAGAACCCCTTGCAGAATTGGGGATTTGCTTTTGTGTCCTCTACTTGGGGACACAAAACCGACCAAAAAAACCCTGCAGCACCCATCGCAATATTCGGGATCTTTTCATTTCGGAGCGCCTTGCTTGGCAATACCTCACTTTTGGCTTTAATGTTGAGCGTTCGCCCAGGAGAGGAAGGCAATTAGGTTCCCCAGGTCGGGACATACCAAAGTCCCTGCTTAACGTTCAGAATTACGGGTAAAGGCAACAACTGGTTCACCCGTTGTCAGTATAATGTGACCGGGCGGAATGCTGTGCTGGGTACCTTCGGCATAGTATTTCAGTGAGATAGCACTATAAAGTCGGTATTAGATCCGCGCTATCACAAAGAGGCAAATACACCAACATACTCTGTCTCCAACATACATACACACATGCACGCAAACATTACACGCATGGAGGCACGTCCTTAAATGACCCTATAGCTGTTAATATGACGTTAAACAAAATAAAACCAAACAAAACCTTCAACACAAAAATGTTAACCACACCTTCAAAATAAATAGACAAATTACTCAAAACCGATTCAAAATGACAATACATCATGGATATTCATAAAATTGTATGCCTAGGACAAAGGGGAACAACTCGCGTAGTTAAATGACGGAGAAGCTGATCAATATACACATATATTTAAGGTTGCGTAGGAACGAGTCATAAAATTATCTTCCTTCGTGTCACTTGTGTTTCTATGTCATCTTAATGTTTAGACATAAACTGCCAGCCTAATTGTACTGTGTCTAATATATTTATCTTATTAATAAAAATGAGGGAAATTTTATAGAAATGTTGAGTTGCCCACGTAACACACATTGACTTAAAGGATATACAGCTGTAGTATATTGATTTTTGCCAATAGTGTTGTTTAATTCAATTTTATTTTGTCATATTTCCACAGAGGGGTAATCCAAGACATACCTGTTAATTGAGTTAATACTTTCACGTGCTTCAGAACTCCTGACCATATAGTGACAAGTGTTTGAAAAAACTGTTGAACGTTCACAGAAAAGAGACATAATCTTATACTTTGGGTCATGCATTTTGCATGCTCAACAAGATACATGTAACTTTACAATGTATTACCATTTAACTAATCTCATACAATTTCTTTTCCATTTCACTTTGTGTATCTTTCCCAAAAGTTAATTTATAAGATAAACCACAATACTGAATAGAATCCTGAAGTGCCAACAAAACCATAATCCGAACCCGGACTCGTCAAGACTAGGGCAATATATTAACTCGTTAAAACTAGGGCAATATATTAACTCGTTAAAACTAGGGCAATATATTAACAAAGGAAAGATTGATATGAAAATGGAGAAAAAGAGGAGAATAAGACTAGTGTGTTCCGCAATTCTGGTGGTGTAAGAGTCCTCAGCTTGACACCTGCCATGTAATTTACGTCAAATCCAAACAATGTCACGTCCTCATATCGAAAACTCTATTAGTGCATAAAAACCACAAGGCATAAAAATGGGCATAATCAAAACCGTCGACTTTCATAGCAAAAAGGGAAATGGCATATTCCCTATAAGATAATGATGGCGACCCGACCGTGTGTCGTAAGTCTGTCCGTCAGCAGTCGACATACATCTACCAGGAAAGGCATGATATTCAGAGCAAGCTCTTTAATACTGAATCAACTG
The DNA here is from genome assembly GCF_002113885.1 of Mizuhopecten yessoensis. Lineage (NCBI taxonomy): Eukaryota > Metazoa > Mollusca > Bivalvia > Pectinida > Pectinidae > Mizuhopecten > Mizuhopecten yessoensis. The sequence continues at coordinate 417,270 of NW_018408902.1, read as the reverse complement.
CAACATGTAAAGGACGTACGAAAGTTACTTTTAAGAAAAATGGAAACTTCACGATTTGGAGGACAAATTATCGTACAGCTTAATAGTAAGCTGTGCGTGTTTGTCATGTTGTACATAGACAATATCATTAATTAAAGTATCGTAGATATGACACGTTTTAGTAGTAAGCTGTACTTGTTTGTCATGTTGTACACAGACAATATTATTAACTAAAGTATCGTAGATATGACACTTTTAGTAGTAAGCTGAACTTGTTTGTCATGTTGTACATAGACAATACTATTAATTAAAGTATCGTAGATATGACACGTTTTAGTAGTAAGCTGTGTTTGTTTGTCATGTGGTACATAGACAATATTATTAATTAAAGTATCTTAGATATGACACGTTTTAGTAGTAAGCTGTGTTTGTTTGTCATGTGGTACATAGACAATATTATTAATTAAAGTATCGTAGATATGACACGTTTTAGTAGTAAGCTGTACTTGTTTGTCATGTTGTATATAGACAATATCATTAATTAAAGTATCGTAGATATGACACGTTTTAGTAGTAAGCTGTGGTTGTTGTTCATGTTGTACATAGACAATATCATTAACTAAAGTATCGTAGATATGACACGTTTTAGTAGTAAGCTGTACGTGTTAGTCATGTTGTAGTATCGTAGATATGACGGGGGTTAGTAGTAAGCTGTACGTGTTAGTCATGTTGTAGTATCGTAGATATGACGGGGGTTAGTAGTAAGCTGTACGTGTTTGTCATGTTGTCCATAGACAAAATCATTAATTAAAGTACTGTAGATATGACACGTTTAAGTAGTAAGCTGTACTTGTCTGTCATGTTGTACATAGACAAAATCATTAACTAAAGTATCTTAGATATGACACGTTTTAATAGTAAGCTGTACGTGTTAGTCATGTTGTAGTATCGTAGATATGACGGGGGTTAGTAGTAAGCTGTACGTGTTTGTCATGTTGTCCATAGACAAAATCATTAATTAAAGTATTGTAGATATGACACGTTTTTGTAGTAAGCTGTACGTGTTTGTCATTTTGTACATAGACAAAATCATTAATTAAAGTATTGTAGATATGACACGTTTTTGTAGTAAGCTGTACGTGTTTGTCATGTTGTCCATAGACAAAATCATTAACTAAAGTATCCTAGATATGACACGTTTTAATAGTAAGCTGTACGTGTTTGTCATGTTGTCCATAGACAAAATCATTAATTAAAGTACTGTAGATATGACACGTTTTAGTAGTCAGCTGTGCTTGTTTGTCATGTTGTATATAGACAATATCATTAACTAAAGTATCCTAGATATGACACGTTTTAATAGTAAGCTGTACGTGTTTGTCATTTTGTACATAGACAAAATCATTAATTAAAGTACTGTAGATATGACACGTTTTTGTAGTAAGCTGTACGTGTTTGTCATGTTGTCCATAGACAAAATCATTAACTAAAGTATCCTAGATATGACACGTTTTAGTAGTAACCTGTACTTGTTTGTCATGTTGGACATAGACAATATCATTAACTAAAATATCGTAGATATGACACGTTTTAATAGTAAGCTGTACGTGTTTGTCATTTTGTACATAGACAATATTATTAATTATAGTATCGTAGATATGACACGCTTTAGTAGTAAGCTGTGTTTGTTTGTCATGTTGTATATAGACAATATCATTAACTAAAATATCGTAGATATGACACGCTTTAGTAGTAAGCTGTGGTTGTTGTTCATGGTGTACATAGACAATATCATTAATTAAAGTATTGTAGATATGACACGTTTTAATAGTAAGCTGTACGTGTTTGTCATTTTGTACATAGACAAAATCATTAATTAAAGTATCGTAGATATGACACGTTTTTCATTCAATGTGAAATTATAAATAATGTCTGTTTTGTCACATTTCCAAAGAGTGATACATTTAATATAATTGTGAGTTGTTGAATCTTTCGCGTGTTTAAGGAATGTTGGCATAACTGTGTTGAAGTTTCCCTGCCGTTAATTCGCTCTTCTTTATTTACTCGAGGTGGTCAATGTGCTATATCTTCTAAAACATTAAAAGTCGAAAGTATTTCCTACCCATAACTATTACTATTCATTTCAGGTAGAAATTGTTTTTAAATGAATTATTCTGAAATCAACAGTAATGCTACTGTGACAAATGCACTGAAAGAGCATTGTACGAATTTTCTTTCATAATATTTTCATTTTTTTTTTTTTTATTCTATTAAGAAAAAAACCCCGAATATATCTCGGAAATACAATCTTGTCAAAGTGACATTAAAAATGATCACAACTACTATGGTGTCAAGTCTGGATGATCGTCGCATGTTTGGTTAAACTTATAACATTTAATGAACCAACATGAAAGTAACTTGTTGTTAGAAATTGTAACATAATAATCAAAGAGAAGAAATATCTTATCATGAAGGGTGACCAGCTTGTTTACAATGGAGAGCGTTATATTTTCTATTAGGAGTTATCTATCTTCGTTTGCAAATGGAATATGGTACTTTCTGATAAGCCTTTTTCTACCAAAGAAGAGGTGAACCAAATAATCAAACAAAGCCATTTAACGGGAAAATAACGCTTCATTTTGTTAATGCATCAAGTGTCATTCCATTTACATGATAAAATGAATACTAAATCAATAACTAGCCAAACAATCAGAAATGCACTACAATTGTAACAAACCGGAAGCGTAATAAGTGATCTGCTGGTATAAACCTCTATCTATATATTATTTTTTATCTATATACAGTTTTCCACGGATCTTTCAGTATTATTTTAATTTTTCAAAAATTTCTATCTTTTTATGTTATACATCTGGCATCCAGAAGTTCTGAACTGCCGTTCATTCCACCAGCTTAGTAAATTCAACAGGTAACATAAGAACAACATTAACAAATAGAGTAATAGAAATGAAACTTCTGGTTATGCTTGCATGAATTTATTGTACACGTCGAAGCTTAGGTAAACCCTGGGACCAATTCATTATGAAGTAGACCGGGCCACATGAGATTTAAAACAAAATATCGAAATGCAGTGATCTAGCTTCCCTACAAATTTAGAATGAGTAACAACCAGCAAAATCATAACAATGCTTAAAAAAGTTAATTTGTTTAATCAAGGATATAACACCAAATATTAAAAAAAATACCACAGGAGCAAAACACAAGGTAATATAAAGGCAATATGAACCACATAGTCAACACACATGGTAGTTAAACCGTAAGTCATAACAAAAGCCAGTACAAACAAGTCTCAACACACAAGGCAATATACACCAGAGCGTCAACAACCAGTGTAAATGTCAGAGTTTCAATGTTTATTTGTTATATTTTGTGAGATCTTTTGAATCGTTTATAGACTATTATGGGTATGAGTTGTATACAGGTTTGCTTAATTTGAATTTCCCGCTAACCTTTTACTTGAAAGTATCTGTTGTGCATGTGCGAGTGGGTATGCATCTTTCCGGTAGATAACCATGCCGTTTTTACCGCAACGATGGCAGTACGCAAACGATGTCAACGAAAAACGAAAACGATTTTAGCTACTTGGTCAGGAGAACAAGGTATTAATCATGAAAATTGAATTGTTATTAACGTGTGAGCAAGTGTATTCCTTGACAATTTGGTGAAAGGTCATCATTTCATAAAACATGTGTTGTAAACTTTTCACTAGAGTTATCTCCCTTGTCCCATGAAACTTCTCAGTTACATTTTTGAGTGTATTTTTGCTGTTGCTTAGTTTTGATTTGAGGTTGGAGAAATTGTATCTGCAAAAGAATAGGATTTAATTGTGAAATTATTTTACTGTAATAATTTCATTGATCTATTACATAATACAATTTGATATAATTCAACCTACATAATTATATGCATGTCAAGTACCAAGTAATTATCCAATATAAGGTCATTGATATTTGGTCAACTTTCTTTATAATGCCATTCGTTATAACGACACATCCTTTATAATGACAATTATTTGTGATTTTATACCGCTGTAATGTGAAAGTTGTAAACTGCATAGATATGTTTCTTTGTATAGTAACATGTCTGTTTTGGGGTGTTTTTGGAACATTGCGAGTTCATGTTAGGTTGATTCCACATGGCGTTAAAGGACATATAGATTATTAAGATTTACCTTGACCTTAAGATGTAATATAAGTATACAGCTATGTTGTGCGTATCACTTATGCTTGTTATTTGTTTGAACAAAATTCAAACTTCAGTAAACTTCAATCTTTGACCGAGCCAGCTACAAGCAGGGCAATACATTACACCCATAACATGAGAGGCCGCTGGTCGGCCTTTTTTCAATCGGATCTGATTATGCCGACTGCGACCTCTCATTTCCGAAGCACTAATTCTTTGATGCAGTTTCCGCCCGAAATCCGGGCGGAACAAAATCGGCTTGAAAAACTCACTTAAGTGGTTAACAGTTCATGACAACGATGTCTACTCACGGTTTATATAATATAGATCTCATATGTATGTCACAGACACAAAGATATAGTAAATTACGGAATAGAACACTCAAAATACATGTCCAGGTCGTTGTAGCACATCTCTGACCTACATTTAAAACATGGCTTCTGGATTAATACAAAATAGCAATGGGGATTTCAAACGGAACGAAATGATACGGAGTTTGTTTGTATTCCGCTTGTGAAACATTACATGTAATCCATTTTTGTATTAACCGGAAAAATCATGGCAAATGCTGACTGCTTCGCTTCGAATGAGGAAAAACTCATTATTTATGTCTTTGACACGCAATTTTTCTCATATATTCATGGATTTATGGAAAAGATTATTTATTGGACCATTTTGAACATTTAAATGTATGTACACGGTATACTCTTTCTTAATCCGAACTTTGAAAATGTGATCGTCAGCATCGGGAAAATCAGCTATGGGCAGTTAGAGGTTACGCGGCGCCTGTCAAAAGTTTTTCAGCGTGTATAACCTCTAACATTGTTGGAGTAGGCAATACATATATATACACAATCCTTACAAGGCAATATACACCAGTGAGTCAACAACCAAGGCAATACATATGTTTATCACATACCTGTTGAATCTTGTTATAGTAATACAAGCAATATTCAGAACATGAAATACAACGTTCTGTATTGCACATGTGCAATACGGAATGTTGTATTTACCTACTAGCTGGAACTACTTTTTATGGGAATCCCCTTGTCATGGCGAACTGAAAAGTTCCCGGTATTTGCAAAAGTTACCAAAATTCATAAAATCTTTGTATCGATCTCTACCAAATACGGAAGGTATTTAATAAAAGCAAGATCACACACTTGTGTTTTTCTAACGAATCAGAGAAAACACTCATTTATTGGGCGGACGTATTTATTGACTCGTGCGTTCAGCACCTAACATCTGCATTAATTTTTGAGACAACCTTTTCTGTATTTACGTTTTAGCATGCTTAAGTCAATCGTACGCCCAAGTCTTTCACATATGTTCCGTTATTTATAACCTCTTCTCCTATGTTTCAACTGCAACCTAAGACATTTTTCTTTATGAACAATTTCACCTGACCGCCCTTTTTATATTCCCTTTCATTCCCCAGACCTGTACTTATCATAAGCTTTTGACACATATTTAAAACAAACCGTTCTTATCAACCAACAAAATACAAATTACGGAAGTCCTTAAATTGGGCCTGAAGGGACAATGAGAACTACATGTCATCAACCGGAAGTAGTGCAATCTAAATGTAAAACATTGTTGTTTACTTTGTAAAATGCAGTTAACAAATTCAAATTGTTTTCTTTGAAGAGACATCAAAACTTAATACATCGTGATAAGACGTTATTACGAACAGGTGTAGTATATATTTGACAAGTAAATAATAGTTTTCTCTTTTAACATGATAACATATTGAATCAATGACTCGTCTTACATAAAGTAAAGTATGGTAAAGTGTACATATTTACACCTCTATATATTTCATGAATAACAAGCAAATAACATACAATACAATGACAGACTTTAAAAGTTTGCTGGCTGCAGTAAGCACTAGATATTTTGGATGTTTTTCACGGTTCCACAGGAATCGTTTATCATTTTAAAAGGACAATTGTTTTAAGTTTTATGGTTTTCTGGACTGAAAAGTCCTACTGCCCTTGTACTGAAAGTATAAATAAGAATAAACGTATTTAAGTATTGTGGGACTGTAGGTGGTTATATCAAACTGCTTTTTATAAAAGGTAGCCAGTTCAGCTATCTGTATATTTCAGAAAAACGTGTGAAAACGTCACAGTCTAAAAGTATCCATGCAGCCCGCTTTTTGGAGGTTTTCTTATTTGGTAATACCTTTCTCGGAACTGTTTCCCGCGATGTCGGAATAGTGGTCTAAGTTGGGATTGGATTGATAAAAAATGTTATAAATGTGAGAAAAGAAGACTTGCTAAGATAAGGTTCATTATCATTGGTTGTCAGTAAGAGAAGAAGTTGAGAATGACTTGAGAAGAACTTGAGAAGAATTTGAGAACGGGTTTTCCCATTCCCCAGCACTTTGGAACGGATTTTCTCATAAAAAGAACGTCTGCTCGCGCGCCAGATGACGAAACCGGAAATAGTGTCTACACAAAAGTGATACGCGTAAGAAAATAGTCCGTCATAAACAAATCAATAATAAGTTACAGAAACATATTGTGATAATAACAACACCATTTTAGGTATAAATGTGCATATGGAAAAGCCAATGACGATAGAATTGTCTTAAAAATATTTTTTTCTATGTAGTTTTAAGGTTCATTGTATTCCTCTGCGCAAAACCTCTATTTGTTTACGTTTGTCGCAAGCGATCGTTGACCATTGAGCTTAGAAGTCATTTGAAAACATGGTGTTAAGTTGAGTTTTTTTGATTGGAGAAATATATAAGGTAATAGTATATAGATGATAAATAGTTCATCATAAAGTATTTTCAGTGTTTGTCGTTCGAACAATTTTCTCATCGCTCGCACGCAGATAAAATCCTGCGGTGGACTCATTTTATCCACGTGCTCGCGATGAGAAAATTGTTCTCAGACAAACCCTGAAGAATCAAGTATTTATAATGAAATAATACGTTAACCAACATTCAGCGGTGTTGTTATATTCACACCATAATGGAATACGAACCAATCACTCGGTTCATTTAATCAAATCAGTAAATGGATCAATCCTGTTAATTCCAATTAAACAATGAATGAATCAATTTAACGATCAGATGATTAATAGATAAATCAATAAATAGGTAAATAAATGAATTGTAGATTATGTGTTTGGACGGTAAATAGCACTATCTATTTGTAATTAAATTAAGAATGACAGTTTCTCCCACAGAACACTCTAGTTCATATTTTGCAAGTTTAACACACTTTACACAACTGACATGGTAACTTTTAAATGACCAGAACAAAGTTATACAAGATTAAAGACCACCTACATACAATTAAATTTCGTTATATAAAATAATTAATGATAAGATAAACAAAAGACTCCACACTTCTTGATTTTTCTTTGTGTGTTGTTTTGTGGGAGTGCTACATGTAATGAAATAATCTGTCTCGGTTTAAACACGTGAACATTGTGTGAGAATCGGTTTTCTTCGGTGTTAAACTTTGTTATAGAATGTTGGTATTAGAAATCCAGAAGATGTTAGTCTGGCCAAATTCTTGTTTAATACATCAAAGTCACTCATAAACAATTGTTTAATACCGAAAGTCCATAGCACGCTATTTATAAGACTGTTTGACCACAAAAGGCTAAAAACGATTGCTGCTCTAGTTTTCTAACGTTTTTTTATATTTTATGTATGGAGGTCTCGTGACTCAGGATACTGTATTATTACTAAGCGTCCTCATTCTGGTACTACCCTGTTACATTAGCTTTATACCATGTGGCTACACTCAATTTGAAAACATTGTTAAGTCAGAATATTGTTTAAAGTAGAAGAACAAAAGGTTGGATCCCAAAAAGTGAGAATCAAAGAAATAAAATTGAAAAGACTCGCAACTTCTCACATACGATTGAAAAAAAAATTCAAGTTGAAAATTTTAACTAAATGCAACGATAAGCCCATAGAGCGTGTTACAACAGCGAGTTGTACTTATCTGGCACCTCAGACACTATGTCTACTAACTAGCTATAGGACGCGTTTGATCTAGGAAACAACTTTGATCTCATTGGCAAATTTTAGCTCATCATTAATCTGTGTTAATTATTTATTGTTTCCTGGTAACTCCTTTAGTCAGTATGGTACAGAACACTGATTAGGGAAATACGAATAAAAAATAACAATGGATTAGGATCACCCATCAAAGAAATTGAATTTAATTGATACGTAGGCGTGACACGATACTGTTACTTGTTCCAAAGAGAATTCTTTACCAGTTTTCTACAGAAAGTGTTTCTATAAATGTGTTATTGCTTCTATCAGTGTAGTGTTGTTGCTACTGTTATTTTATAATTTCAAAACTATCGTTTGGCGAGGACAATGATGTAATTTAAGTATGGTACAGCTAAATACTGGAAGTAAGTGGAAGGCAGTTCACGTGGCTATTATACTACAAACTGAATTATATAGTACTGTATATTATGTTTACAATACGGGTAGTTCATGTTTGCAGATTGCATGGCCATAATTTAAAGCTACATATCAAATTATAGCCATGATTAAATGCTACATGCTAATTAATACAATATACCCGTGATTTGCGTCAAAGTTATCTCCCTTAACAATATATTATTTAATAATGAAGCGCATGTTAATAATCAAAAATAGATTATTGTGTACATGTCAAGTTGATTATCCTTCATTGTCCAGTCTAAACGTTGTTGGTTAATTAATACAACTATCAATATGTTGATAAAATGGAATTATGAAAACAAATGTTTTCATAATGATATGAGTACTTACCATTGCATGGAATATCAATGTATCTTTCGTAACATGTCCCTTACAACATACTTCTCTTTTCTTCATTTGTTTACATGTACATGTAGTATTATCTAACGTTAGTCATTTATAAGGCCACTAGTTTGGTAGAAAGATGAGAAGGATATATATATGTACACAGTACTTGTTTCCTCATCATGTTTGATTATGTGATTGGTACTATTCAAATACAGTTTGAACTAAGTTGATCAATGAACTCATTATAACAATTTCTAGGATATGCTTAATATATTTCGCATTAAATAATCCTGTTGGAAAGGTGACGTTAGAACCATCATACAGCCTTAAATAAAACAGACAATTATATTACATAGTTAATTGACGCAGAACCTACATAAATATAGGTCATAGCTGTAAACATGAAGACATAACTTATATAGATTATCAATACCAGAATATATGTATGCTATTAAAAAGGTGATACTGAGATAATATTAATTTTTTGTTTTACCCAGGGATATAATTAAATGTCATGGAATAAACATACAGGTACACTCAGTCTGGCTGTCGTCATACACGAACGAGCGAGGGATATAGCCTTAAATGTCAATGGCTAAACCTACGGGTACATTGACTGTCGTGATACACAGAGTAAAAACTAGGGAAATAAGATTAAATGTCAAGACAAAACCTACGGGTACATTGGCTGTCGTGATACACATAGTACGAACGGGGGATATCATATTAAATATCAAGACAAAACCTACGGGTACATTGGCTGTCGTGATACACATAGTACGAACGGGGGATATGGCATTACATATCAATGACTAAACCTAAGGGTTTATTGGCTGTCGTGATACACAGAGTACAACGAGGGATATAGTATTAAATGTCAAGACAAAACCTACAGGTACTTTGGCTGTCGTGATACACATAGTACGAACGGGGGATATGGCATTAAAAGTCAATGACTAAACCTATGGGTATATTGGCTGTCGTGATACACATAGTACGAACGGGGGATATGGCATTAAATGTCAAGACAAAACCTACATGTACATTGGCTGTCGTGATACACAGAGTACAATTACGGATATAGCAATTAATAATTTTACCTCGGTATAGATTGGTAAGTAACTACACCTAACACGATAATCATTACTTATTTAGTGCTTGAGGGTGCCATTAACACATCTTATAAGTACGTTCTATCTCTCGATATAGGTCAATGAACCTCATTCGTTAACATGCTTTAACTAATTAACATTTTGATATCTCTTTACAGCACCCAACATTTAAAAATTATATACTTTATAGTATTTCATTTTTTTGATATTTAAAATAAAGCTTTCATGATTCGGTGTTAATTCTGTTAACATTGATCCCTAGAATCCTCAGAATGTCTAGGTGTTCTCTTTGATTACAGCAGCAAATACAATCGTGTTAGAATCTCGTGTACTTTTTGCCCAATTGATCTCACGACCATCCCTTAGATATGTTATTCTACATTTGATGTGTAGACATCATATATTTATATTTGTTGGGTCCCAGGTGTATTTTGATTAAGAAACAATTAATGTTCTTTATCAGCAGTACGAAGGATATCACGTGACAAGTGCTAATAAGATGTTTTTGTCAGACAGATCTTTTATCCTCTGGAGGTGTGCTGTAACATTGTAGTAGTGACGTTTATAAATAGAAATGTATGACAGGTACATAGTTACTAAATGGCGGGAATTCATAGTAGACAATTCCTCTCGTGACTCATAGTAGACAATTCCTCTCGTGACTCATAATAGACAATTCCTCTCGTGACTCATAGTAGACAAATCCTCTCGTAACTCATAGTAGATAATTCCTCTCGTGACTCATAGAAGACAATTTCTTTCGTGACTCATAGTAGACAATTCCTCTCGTGACTCATAGTAGACAATTCCTCTCGTGACTCATAATAGACAATTCCTCTCGTGACTCATAGTAGACAATTCCTCTCGTAACTCATAGTAGATAATTCCTCTCGTGACTCATAGTAGACAATTCCTCTCGTGACTCATAGTAGACAATTCCTCTCGCGACTCATAGTAGACAATTCCTCTCGTGCCTCATAGTAGACAATTCCTCTCGTGACTCATAGTTGACAATTCCTCTCGTGACTCATAGTTGACAATTCCTCTCGTGACTCATAGTAGATAATTCCTCACGTGGCTCATAATAGACAATTCCTCTCGTGACTCATAGTAAACAATTCCTCTCGTGACTCATAGGAGACAATTCCTCTCGTGACTCATAGTTGACAATTCCTCTCGTGACTCATAGTTGACAATTCCTCTCGTGACTCATAGTAAACAATTCCTCTCGTGACTCATAGGAGACAATTCCTCTCGTGACTCATAGTTGACAATTCCTCTCGTGACTCATAGTAAACAATTCCTCTCGTGACTCATAGGAGACAATTCCTCTCGTGACTCATAGTAGATAATTCCTCACGTGGCTCATAATAGACAATTCCTCTCGTGACTCATAGGAGACAATTCCTCTCGTGACTCATAGTAGAGACTTCTTCTCGTGACTCATATTAGACAATTCCTCTCGTGACTCATAGTAGACAATTCCTCTCGTGACAGACGTATCGTGTATAATAACCACCGGGTACGATATCAATGCTGTGAGCGTTTAAGATCAACCCTCCGGATGCTAGATGTACGCTATCTTATATATCCCTGTTTTATAGTGTAAGCATAGATCTGTTTCCAAAACGAAGTTATTTTCATTGAACTTTATTATTTTAAAGATGTATACGTTTACTTTTGTCATTGCTGTTTTTGTATACTGGGATACGCTATTTTTGTACTCAATAATACCGTATACAATAACATTTAGTATGTATCAATTGATATGATATACATGTCTGAATACTCGTTAAATTTGTTTAAACCTATATGTAATTACATAGCACTAATTGACAGTAAATACAGGCCCTGGTATATGTTTACTTAATGCTATAGTTAACGTAGCGTAGTATACAGTAGTTATATTGTATATCATATTGTACCGATGATGTCAGCATCGTAGACCTGATATGTTTTTATTGTAAAGAGTGTATTCAATGGTTTGAACCCTCATGTGTTTCTTTATGTCTTGTTCTTGCTTTAGTTTCATTACTCGGGATAAAATAATGAAATTATTGTAAGAAACCTACCACGTGTCAGAACATTTACTATTCCAGACTGTATAAATCATTTGCTTGTGGAGGTTGAGTCGATTAATATAGCTTTCCAGGTTTTGGTTCTTTTTATTATTGCTTTATGAGAAGATATACAAAAGTTCTCTTTACCCTCCCTTAATAATTTACGAATTAGTCTGCGATTTTTATAACCATTCGAGTATTCATACAATGCCATCATTGTCATTGTCGATCGGCGACATCAACTCTAAAACACGTACGGTTTTACAGCACAAGAGTGTAAGAGTAGCAACCCTTATAAGACTTAACAATTGTTCACACACAGAAAATATTTTTAGAAAAGGGCGCAAACTGCAAATGGCTTGGTTGTAAGTTGTTTTCAGCGGTTTAGAGTCTAGACGACGGTCATTTGCACTTTATGCTTGACAAAGGATGCAGACGTTTTCGACAGCTCGCAAAAGTTAGTTTTCATTTACAGTTTGTGTTAAAAATAATTAGCATTTATTAGCAAAATTCTATGTTACGTATCTTATGTCTCTTGCACCTAATTACAAACCAGTATTTAAAGTAGTGTCAATGAATATTATTATAAATAATCTTGTTCATATCTTTGGTAAAAGATATATATATATATATAAATATCTTAAAACTAATATCTTTCAATTTTGTTAACTTTTTATTTTAAAATCTATATAGATATCAATAAGTCTTCGTATTAACGCTATGGTAAAGATCACATTGTAAAATTGCGACCGATAATACCGTTATAATGTCGTTTTTGTGATATTAAGATGAGCCAACAGCTAACAATTGAAAGGAATTCAACAAAGTATCTGTCTTACGTTGTAGAAAAACCAACACGTAATGGAAGTTCAATATAACCTTCATTTGTAATTGATATTGCTTCTGGCAAGAAAGCAAATAGATTGTAAAAAAGGCTTTCTCTCTTCTGTAACATATACAAATTAAATCGTACGTAAATGAGAAGTTTTTGAGGTTCTAGTATTAATGCAGTAAGCACAATCTAATCAAGTTGATATTTCCTGTAAAATCCCATCGCGTGCAGGCAGAGAATCCAAAAAAGAAATTTTCATTATTCTATAAACATTTTGGCAAGTAATATTATTGGTCCTTCGGGGGATGCATATCAATATTGAAATTACGCTCGCGTCGTAATAACACGGACATGCGGATATATATACTTATTTCAAGTCGGAGTATTGCCCTTTGTATTTAATCAATTTCTGTAACAATTCTTAGACTTGGGAAAAATACCTGGAGGTGAACTGTACATTTAATTTGCCAGATTTACCATGGTGAATATATCTCAAGTTGTCATAAAGCCTAAAGATAATTGCGTAAAAATACATTTAGATAATCTAATTCATTTGCTAATTATATAAAGCATGAATGCATATACGACTGGCGGCAAAATTCATTTGAGTTAAAAAAAAACAAGCAATTATTGAAAGAAAGACATTATTTTTATTATATTTTTCAATTTGCAGAAGTGGCTTTTACTTTGGCATTATCACAAATGCCAACAGTGCAGATATTCCTCACTTCAGATAACCTTTTATTATCAGTAGTGCAAAAACACAGGGATACAGCAATACCATACTAAATGTGACACTGTATTTGCATGATTTTTTTTCCTTGATTGTTATGCACAGTAATATTGCTGTACATTTTTAAAATTAAAAAGAAGGAACATACAGTGTATATAAATGTATATAAAACCTTCATGCAAACTTCAAACCGAGGAATCTGAGGCAAAATATGAACAATTGAAAGACTTACACGGAAGTACTTGTAATAGTATAAGGGGAGTAAGACCAGGTATTCCGGAAGGGTGTGTGATTTTTGTTTCATCCACGATACCGATATTCACATTGCAAATCTAGGTCAAATCTAGGTCAGATCTAGGTCAAATCTAGGTCAAATCCAAATAATGTCACGTCTTCAAAGTGCGAACCGTGAAAGCGACAATAATAATAATAAACTTTATTTATTGAGGATACAAAACCTGTTTAGCAAAGCTAATCTTCCACAGGGTCCTCTGTTAGTAAAATTGGTTAGTTAAAAGACAAAGTAGTATCACAGCAAATAAATGTACATAAAATAATTGTTGGTCTACTAAAACAGCAATTCATATCACAGTTATTTCATAATTTAAACGGTCGTTCAATACAATTACAATAAAATTATCACAGAAGCACGAAATATATTCCGTGCTTAACCCATTATGGTTTTCATTAAAAGACAAATTGTCTAATTTACATATATGCTAATGTAGCAAAAGCTAAAAATTGACAGAATACACGCTAATATAGCGAAAATAAAACAAATCAAAGCTGTATCTAAAA
>NW_018408902.1:387295-402467 GCF_002113885.1 Mizuhopecten yessoensis | reverse complement strand
AGTTTTTCACTCTTTACTTGTTCAATACATTCCTGATCTAATATTAGGCTTAGAGCATCATCTATTCTGTTAAGTTTCTGTTTTGTGGCAATAACCATACATTTCGTTTTATTCCTATTTAGAATCATTTTATTCTCATTACACCAGTCTTGGACTTTACTCAGATCAGCTTGTAACTCATCCTGTACAATAGAAATAGAACTTCCAGATGCACTCAGAGTCGAATCATCAGCATGCATATCTGTACCTGATTTTAACCCAAGAGGTAAATCATTGATAAAAATAAGAAACATCAGGGGACCTATTATGGAACCCTGTGGAACACCATGAGTAATTTGATTACTTTTAGAAATATGATTAGATACTGTCACTTTTTGAAACCGGTGAGAGAGATAAGATTGAAACCAGCTCAAAGATAATTTGTCACATTGATATATGGCTAACTTTTGAATTAAAACCTCATGATCTACCATGTCAAAGGCTTTTTTTAAATCTATAAAAATAACACCATTGACATTTCCTTTGTCAATTTCCTGAAAGCGACAACGAACCAAGGAGGACACTAGCGAGCATAATCAAACATATGGAAATAGCGAACGTTTAGTTGTTTTAAAATAATACTAGTGCACGAAAAAATAGCTTACATTATTTTAAAGCTTTTTCGTTTATTAATGTTTACTACGAAAAGTTGTCAGCTAAATCATATACAACACGGGTTTTACTACGTATGTAGATACAATGAAATAAGACTCTCGTGTTCTTTGTCTTAAAGATATTTATACATGTATTATCACTTTAAGCTTGATGAGATTATTTGCGAAATTTCGTAACTTCATAGAACAACATTTCCTTTCAGCGTCTTTCCATTCATTGATACTGTTGTGCCGGATGGCTGGCTATGTTCTTCAATAATAACACAAAGATCGTCCGAGTTTTCAGTGCAATCTTTTAATGGCGGTAAAACTCAACGAACCCCGGATAACGTGATTACGTGTCTAATATCAAATCCGGGGACCGGACCGCGATTTCCGGAAGCGGTAAATCCGCATTACACTACCCCTTTCCAGGCTCCTTTAGCTCCTGCTAAAGGTCAAGCTTGGTAGGCTGCTTATATGCCCGGCCGTAACGCGAGGATCGGGATGGTTCATCTGGGATGGTTCGCTGTGAACACATCCCAGTTGGCACGGGTGTCTTTGGCTCTTCCTATGGAAAATTGGATATCAGTGATTGCTGGCTGTTCTGCGGCTCGTGGTGGTTTTCCTCTGTCCCGAACTTCTTATCCATGGTTGGAAGATGGTCTTCCTCAGAAATCGTTGGGAGAGCGGGGGTACCAAGATCAGGTTTTATCTTGGTAACCCAGGCCGGGGTGACCTCAGACAAATATTGTTTTAGCCGGTCATGGTGAAGAACTGAGGCCTTCCTGCGGCCATTGACCTAATACACGACCGGACCAAATTTCTTGGTAATCACAAAAGGACCATTCCAAACTGATTGGAGTTTCGGAGATTGTCCAACAGATCGTGATTGGTTCTTCACGTATACAAGGTCCCCGACGTGGTACTCTCTTTCCCTAGCCCGTAGATCATATACTTTGTTTCTGATGTACCTTTGAAGCCCTCAATGTTTTCCTAGCTAATGCCTCAGTAATGTGCATACCCTCTAACATCCGGTCGAGGTTTGTGGGTGCGTCATCAGAGGAACGCGAAATATCCGGATCCATGTAGATCAGCTCGGGAGGAGAATGAACCTCCCTACCCAGCATCAACAGGTTTGGTGTAAATCCTGAAACAGCGTGCGGTTAAACCGCTCAACCTGACCATTAGATGAAGGGTGATAGGGCGTAGTCCTGGTCTGTGCGATTCCGAGTAACCGGCATACAGGGCGCTTTGGAAGTTTTCTCCTTGATCCGTGTGGATCTCCAGGGGTACGCCGAATCTAGAAATGAACTCCAGGACCAGTTTTTTCGCTGTCGTGTTGCTGTCCTGTTGTGTGATTGGGTAAGCCTCGACCCACTTGGTGAACTGGTCAATGATGACAAGTATGTATTTGTTCCTAGCATAGGAAAAGGCCCAACGACATCCAATCTACGACATCCAATTGTATCCTGTCCATTGGCGCTCCGCAGATGTAGGTCTGAAGAGGTGCTCTCATAGTTCTACTACTCTTCTTTTCAGCGGCACATACATGACATTTCCGAACAAATATGCTCACATCCATCGACATGTTGTGCCAGTGAAAGTCCTTCTTCACTCATTCCAGAGTTCTCTTCTCCCCTTGATGACCAGAGTAAACAGCTTCATGACACGCCCGCATGATCTCTTTTCTCATCTGGAATGGAACCAGGAGTCGCAGTGACTCTGTCCATTTGCCTCCCACTGGTAGTAGAGAACATCGTGTATCAATTTGAACTGCTGAAGTGTTAGTAGATACTTCCGCAGAGCAGGACCTCTTGCTTGCGCCTCACCCAGAGGAACTGTCTCGCTGTTGACCACAAATGAATACAGTTTTTTTAGGTCCTCATCTTACATCTGTTCTTCGTAAAGTTCCATTGGACTTTTGGTCTGTAGCCAGTTACACTGAGGAATATCGTCCTTCGTGTTAGAGTCCTCTCCGGTCGCAGAGTTTTTTTCGACAGCAGTTACCTCCGCCGAACGAACAGCTATAGGCACAATATCGTCAACATCCCCCTCGAATCTTTCCCATGCAGTCTGTAGTTTCGCACAGTACACAGGGTAGAGTTTCAACGGTGGCACCCCCGAAGTAGCAAGGGCACGAATCGTGATCCGGAATCCGTGACATGGTATCAGCGTTCTCATGCAGCTTCCCGGTACGGTGTTCGATGTCAAAAGAGTATTGACTGACCTCCTCTAGCCATCTCGCCAGCTGTCCCTGTGGCGACTTGAATCGGAAAAGCAATGACAAGCTGCTATGGTCTGTGCGTAATAAGAACCTCCGGCCAAGAAGATAATGTTTGAAATGCTGGCAGAAAGCAACAACTGCAAGTAGTTCGCGTCGTGTCACACAATAATTCTCCTGTGCAGGGGTCAGTCTTATACTTGCATATGCAACAACTTTCTCCTCCCTATCTTGGACTTGTGAAAGAACGGCGCCTATACTCCTGTTAAAAGCATCCGTATCTATGACAAATTTGCAATTCTCCAACGGGTATGACAATATCGGAGCAGTGGTAATGGCCTTCTTCAGGGCCTCGAATGCTTCACACTGACGGTCTGCCCATACAGATTTTACCTCCTTCCGTGTGAGATCATGCAGTTGCAGAGCGATTTCTGCAGAGTTTTGAACGAACCGTCTGTAGTAGTTGGTAAGTCCTAGAAAAGACTGAAGCTCCCTACAGTTGCTTGGCACAGGCCAATTCAGGACGTCATCTACCAACTTTGGATTGGTGGAGATTCCATCACCGTTAATAATGTGTCCCAGGAAGAGGACTTCCTCCCGAAACAAACGGCACTTCTTGGCTTTCAGCTTCAGACCGTGTTCTCGGATCCGGGAGAAAACCTGACGCAGATGTTGCATATGTTCTTCAAAAGACCTGGATGCCACTATCACATCGTCCAGATAAACAAGAAGTATGACCCACTGAAACCCTCTAAGTACAAGCTCCATTGCACGCTGGAAAGTTGAGGGAGAGTTGGATAAGCCAAAAGGCATTCTGGTGTACTCAAAGAGGCCCTGTTTGGTAACAAAGGCGGTCTTTGATTTGCCCATCTCATCAACTTCAATTTGGCGGTAGCCAATCATTAAATCTATGGTGGAAAATAGAGTCGCACCACTAAGTGTATCGAGGCACTCTTCAATCTTCGGAAGTGGGTAAGCATCTTTTACACTGACCTCATTCACCTTTCGATAGTATATGCACCAACGCACACAGCCATCGTTCTTGCGAACAAGTACTACCGGTGATGCCCATTCGGAACTAGATGGAATAACAACACCAGTGTCCAGAAGTTTTTGTAGATGGGCGTCCTCCTCACCTTGAAAACCCAATGGTGTCCTTCTTGCGGGTTGACGTATAAGTTTGTTTTCACCTGTGTCAATCTTATGTCTGACTCCGCTGAATCTGCTAGGTCGTAGTCATCCTTAGCAAATATATCAGGAAAGTCATTCAGCAGCATACAGAGATCCTCTTTTTGATTTGATGACAGTCCTTTTGAGGACTCTTCAAAAATATCATGTACATGCAACGGAACCTCTCTGTTTGTCCCAGGGGCCTCGTGTAAATGTTCTGGCTCGACACTGATGTTTACGAAAGGCTCCCTGCTCATGTTTGGGTCCAAAGCTAGGTCAGCTTCCTCAACTGTTCCTATAAATGTGCCATTTGTGAGTCTAATCTCGCTATCCTTCAGGTTGGCTTAGCATACAGCAAATTTATTTCGTTTGCCCATTTCTCAGAGATGACTGTGGCGTCGGCCCCAGTATCAATAACCGCATCAGTTGTTGTTCCATTTACCGTTACTGGGACGATAATGCTTTTCTCTGTCCTATTGGTCCGGGTGATCTTAACATCATGCTGTGTTGAGCGAGAACGGGGATTTTTGGGTGGTGTGGGCGATCTTGATCTCCTAGAGCTGCAATCTCTTTGGAAGTGTCCCTTACCACCACATCTGTAACATTCCTTTCCTTCCTTGCTAAACCCACTTTGGCGTTCCTTCCCTAACTGGTCGAACCTTGCGCGACACTCTAGCGAGCTATTTCGAACAAGATCCTCAAGCTGTTTCATCCTAACATCTAATTTACTGAGGCTGTCCGACTATAAGGTAGTGTTTGGCAGTTGAACACGCTGTGTATTCAACACTTCTTCGTCATCGGAGACATTTTTTACACCAGCCCCATCAGCCCATGAAACGCGTCGAGCCTTGTCTCGTATCTCTTTCTCCCTACCGATGGTGGCTTTGAAGTTATGTTCTTGTGAAGTAACCATTTCAATAGCCTCATTGATAGTTTTTGGTTTCTTGTTCAACACATCATATAAGATACCTTGGGGTTCTTGTACCCCTTGAGGAATGCCTCTGCAGCCAATTGATCCTGCAAGTCGAGATCTCCATTAGGATAAGCAAGGGTAACTAGGCGCCAAACCTCTTCCCCAAATTCGTCATTACTTAGGCTGCGTTGCCTTACTTCATGTAATTTTGATCGCGCTGTTGTGTCTCTTCGTCCGAACCGCTTGATAAGACTATCCTTCTGATTCCTGTAATCTCTTCTCTTTTCCCTTAGTAAGGAGCAGATGTACCACATGGCCCTTCCTTTTAGACATTCGTAGAGGCTGTCCACTTTCTCATTGTCTGTCCAGTTATAACGCTCTGCTAACCGTTCAAAGGGAACGATAAAAACCTCTATATCCTCCTTTCCCTCAAACACTGGAAGTTTTGTTTGAGGACCCTTTAATTTCCTTGATGTCTGTTTAGCATACGTCCCATATCCTGCCTTTCCAATGAGATGGTACTGGATAGTGCAGAGTTCTGTCCATTTAAATTTGGGCTTGAATATGAGCGTTCTCTATCCTGGATCACCCGGAGTTCTTCGTCAAAACCACCAAATGATCCTCTGTCTGCAGACCTTACAAACACCTGTTGTGGACCCATAGATGAAAATGTACTCTGTGCAAGCGGTGCTTGATGTCCTATGGTTTTTTGAATATCAAGACGTGTCTCTTGCATGAAGGACTTCATCATTTCACTTTGTGCCTCAAAGCTTCTTTTCTTTTCGTCTTTAAACTCCCCCATAGTTTGCCGAAACATCTTCATTTGTGTATCACGCTGCTCATCAAAACCTTTCATTACGAATTGAAGCATTTCGTATGCCGCAGCTGACGCAGTGTCAACTGAAGACTCTCCTTCCCCTGGTGTGAGTTCTTGTTCTTTATCACTCATTTTGTTCAAATGCTAACTGTAAAAGTTCCTGTTGGTTAACGTGGACTTCCAAAATGTCCTGGTCCACAAAACAAGTTTTCACAATATTTAATTCAAGTCGCCTAAACCACTTCCTCGCCAGGAGTTCTCCGGGTTGGAGACCGTCCTCCAATAATTCTATAAAATATCGCTCTTTTCCCTTTTTGCGACAATCACGACGATCAGCATTGAATTTAAGTGTTGAGAAGTTCAATTTGAGAGTTCAAGAAGTGTACCTGGCTGGCAACTTCAGCATCTGTTTCTAGAAACTTGCTCGGATTATGGTGACCTTGGCTATCATTGTAATGGCTAACCGAATAAATAAGTACTACAATAAATTGAATTTTGCACCCCTGTTTTATTCTGTAGTTCCTCGCTCTTTTGTAACAGTTGATAATTTTGTGTACAGTGTTAACACAGGTACCAGAAATGTTTATATAACCGCCTTGCTTTGAGGTTATGTCGCATGTACCAGCCCAGAAATAAACATAAACAGGTTTACCAAATTTCTGCTTGAGGATGGTAATTTGTTCTTTTAGTAGGGATACTAGGGTTGATGAGTTTGCACCACCTTTACATGAGAACTGGATAGGAAGTTTTGGATTACTGCCCCTGTGTACCACTGCAAGGCGCTTTCCTTTGCTGTCGGATACTAGCAGGGGGGTCAAATCTGCCTCGTGAGGGGGTATTGTCACGTTGTGTAATTTAAGGTAGTCTACGAGATCCTTCTCCGACCTCTGAAAGATAATTTTTGACCGTTCGAAGTGAACGATTCGTTTCGAAACAATTCGAGTGTTCGCAGTGAACACCAATACGAAAATACATGTAAAACGAAAGTACAGAAACATAGGCTAAATACAGGCAAACAAAACAGTAAATTACCCAAACCGAGTAAATTAATTATTGTGCTCTTACTTTTTGAGAATAATAAATGAGTTATAGTAATCAAATTACAAAATAATCATTTAAATGACGAGTAACAACCCACAAACAATCAATGCAGCGCGATTACCTGTGGCAGACTCCTGTCCACTTTGAGGTATGAATTGCAATACATTACACAAATAGAAACGGGTTTTGGACTCCCTGCAGGTCGTATAAGCAATATCCCACTTCTGACACCACTTGTTGTGCCGGATGGCTGGCTGTGTTCTTCAATAAAAACACAAAGATCGTCAAAGTTTTCAGTGCAACCTTTTAATGGCGGTAAAACTCCGGATAACGTGCTTACGTGTCTAATATCAAATCAGAGGACCGGACCCCGATTCAGGAAGCGGTAAATCAGCATTACAATACAATAACATGAGCCATATAATATATTATGACACGTTTATTTAACTGATTTATTTTCTTTGTCACATTTACTTCTTTCTAAACGGCGAAAATATTCTAGATCGACAACGAGGACGAGTGAATTTGTTCTACGTTGTTACGTGACAGCGAGGACAAATGGGTATGTTCTGCATTGTCACGTGACAGCGAGGAAAAGTGGAAATTTCTACATCATCGCGAGACAGCGAGGACAAGTGAATTTGTTCTACGCGAGACAGCAACACATGTGGATTTGTTCTACCTGGTCAGCAAGGACAAATTGATATGTTCTGCATTGTCACGTGACAGGGAGGACAAGTGGATTTGTTCTACATCATCAAGTGACAGCAAGAACTTGTGAACATGCAACGCCTTCTCATCTTGCACAGTCCACCCTCAGTACAAAGGCAAGTACAGTTCCTGTTTCCAGTAGGATTGTGTTTTCTGTTGTATTTATTCTTTAACAGTGACACTGTAGGATCGACAACAATTTAACATTGCAATTTGGAAAATTCATTCCAAACCACCATGGTGTGTTCCTTATTTATCTGCAAGGATATCCATCAATATCTAATAAATATCTATCAAATAAATATTATGGTGACGCATCTGGTAAACATAATAGACAGTGTCATTGAACTTGTTAACTGTTAAGCAAACGAAAAGTGATTATTTTTTCTAGTGGTTCTTATCTTTAAAATAATTTTATCAATCATATTTAACTGAAAAAGACGTGCGTCGGCCGGGAGTTGAACCCGGATCGACTGCTTGGAAGGCAACCATGCTGACCGTTACACCACCGACGCCATATTTTCGACAAAACTACACTGTAAATCAGACTTGTACAGACTGGTGAAATTCCCGCGGGATATGACCTGTCACCCCTGTCATTTATCTACATATATCTGGACGGTAACGGACAGCAGTGCTGTTACAGTGTATCGGTCGGAAACTCTTTTCGCCTAATATGGAATGTATTAGACTAATTAATCACACCTAATATGGGATAATCAGACTTATTAATTACACCTTATATGGGATTATCAGACTTATTAATTACACCTTATATGGGATTATCAGACTAATTAATTACACCTAATATGGGATTTATCAGACTAGTATGTTCACCTTATATTGGATTTATCAGACTTGTTAAGTTCACCTAACGTTGGATTTATCAGGCTATTTAATTATAACGTCGAGTATCATGTACAACAGTCAATATATCGGTAAAATTTAGATTTAGATAATGTTGTCAAATGAAAGTTGCTGACAGGCTAACAGTTTTACATCCCCTGATATGAACTCCGTCTTCAACGTTGAGAAAATCCAATCGTCACATACCTTTAGCTGTGGTGTTAACACAAGTCACAACCGAGACGGCTTCATGGTAGATAAATAGAAAAAAGGTGAATTAAGTGTACCACATCTTTAGGATATCCAAAGTATAAACTCTCTCAAACGATCAAAAATAAGTAAGCGGTGACCAGGGGGTGAAGCCATACCGCCTGCTTAGACAGCAACCATGCTAAACATTACACCAATTACTTACAGTAAAATCATGTATGAAACAAAATAACCAAGTTGTATTTGAATGATTACGTTGCTGTTGAAATTGTCTCCATGATAAATAAAAGAGAAGCGCGTGTGAGTGTGTTTGTTTTATATTACCCGTCCTTCTGGATTTGTAAGTATTAGTTTGTTTAAGGGCTTTATCATGTTGCCACGTCGATGATGAACGTTACCTGTCACCGGTCTTAGCTTGTAAGTGTGTGCTGTTAAACCGCTTATACTGCATGATATTAACATAATTTTTGTATTATCTCCAACATATGCATATCACAAAGTTTTTGTGGTTTCCCCCAAAGTATATGACGGAGTTATCGTTCCTGGCGTACCACGTGATCAAGGACAGAGGCTGATATGGGAAATATGGCGGCGCGTGTCTCTTCAAAGGAAAAAAGGCAAAGAAGAATTGTCCACAATGACCAAAGTGCGGAATCATATGCGTAAGTGAAATGTAGGTGTTGTAAGTTATATATTAAGTCTATATGCATCATGTTGGCCCGTCTCAAACGTTGAAATTGTAGTTTGTTTTGTGAAGCGTGTTTTTTTAGCGGTGTACATTCAAATTGCATCCCCGTTCGATTTGGTCCGCATATGCATACAGTTCCGCTACATTTTCTACACCATGGAAAAGATAAACTAAAATATTCTAAACCTATTTTCTAGACATGGGTAAGTATAGAGATAAACTTTGCAGGTGGCTTCACTCTTGATACGTCAGTTACTGACTCGTGGGGGGGGGCTGTGAGTGTTGGTCATGTATCATATGATCAATTATACTCCTTCACAAATATCAACTATAAAATCTCAAATTAAATTATAGGTGCATATTTTAATATCTTTGTTCCCTATTATTTTATAGTGGACGATTCCGTGTATCGTCTTTCTGAAAATTGGATAGACCCGCACTATATGTATAATACTATTGCAGGTTTTTAGTTGCCTTATTATTTTACTGACAGGCGTATATTGACCTTAAACTCTTGTTTTTGTTCCAGTGACCTTGGTGCCGTACGCCTACCATACTCCAGAAGAACGGCAAGGCCCCGAGAAACATGGAAAGAAGGCCTCTATCCTGTGGAGGTGCAAGAGGGTCCCGACGACTCTACTGTTAGAGTTCATTATATTGGTAATTATCGGTTACAATATGTTCAGTGTTAAATGGCCTAATTATCCCCTCACAACAGCGTTGCTGTGGGGATATTGCAACGCGAATGTATGTCTGTGTGTCCGTAACAAAATGGTGTATACACAGCAGAACTGTCCAATGGATCTTCTCCAAACTTGGTAGGGTCATGCACCATGGACCGAGGATGACGACTATTGAAAGTCAAAGGTCAAGGTCACGGTCAAAGAATATATTGCGAGGGGATATGCCCCGCTTTGCGGTGCCCTTGTTTAGCTTCCGACAAAAATTCATGTGAACTAAGATATTAAAATCTCTTTAAGACAAGTTATAAATAAATTTATAATTGTTCTAAATAATTTCTATTAATATATTTATTTTTCAAGATTTACTGTATTCTACTTTCTTTTTTCCAGGTTGGGACAAGAAGTACGATGAAAATAAGAGGAAAACTGATATTGTGAGCCATCCATTGCCTTGTAGTGGTATACTGAATCAACTAGCAATACAAATTAAAGAACAATTAACAGGAGGTCACAAAACGGACTCTTCCATAACCGTCAGAATAGAGATACATAACAACACGGACATCCAGGATGTTGAGTGGTTTCTGGCATTGGGAACTGTTTATAAGAGGTACAAGGATAGAACTGTTTATATTATAAACAGTAGAAACAGTCTGTGCCCAGCTCTCGGCGAGTCCTGGGACTATAGAGTGGTGAATAGTAACTGCGACAATTACTACGTAAAAACAGAGACGGTACGATTCTACGTGAGGAACAAGCGTCCTTTGGTCGATCTTATTCTTTTTCCAGACCACACGGAGGATCATTTCCTTTCAAGAGGAAAAGTTCTCACGTTTTCCTTTGTTAGATGTCCTGGGAATAAGGAAATTGTGCCTGAACTGATTGGTGGGAATATGTTGTAGGCATTTAGTTTCACTAGGCTGATGTGATCTCTTGACCCTGTTAGTGTTATTCTGAACAAAATCAAGATGATCATTATTCAAAATATAGACCTTTTTGACATTTTATATGAAAATTTTTGGCATAATGAGTTGACCAAAGAAATTGTTATGAAATTTGTTGAAATTTTAGAAAGCAAACTTAATATTTCAATAAAAATTGAAAGCAATGATAGGGCGTTAAATAGTCTCAGAGCAGCATTATTTCGCCTGAAAAGAGAAGGTCTGCGAACAAAAGTTAAGGGGGGTATGCAATTTAAAATGTTCAAGAAAAACCTAACAGAATCAAAGTATTGTTGGGACGTACCACAGGGACATTATTGTGAGAAAAGTGTTGAGATGCAAAAAATGGTATCGCATGTAAAAGAAATAGAAAATAATATTTTGAAATATGCCGAGCTTAAGGATAACGAGGAAAAAGCTCTTCGTAAAGAAAACAAGAACTTTGAACTAGAGCTTAAAAGAAAAGAGAAGTTGTTAGAAGATAAAGAAAACTTGCTTGGCAAGTTGTCTACAGAGCAAGCCCCTTCTAGAAAGAGAAAGTCATTTAAAAATTGCAGTGCCAGTCATCAAAGCAAACGCAGAAAACAGGAAAAAGAAATGTGTAAAACAGTGTTGGGTTGTATAGAAAACGAAACGTGTAAAGTCACTGGAGTGATTATAGAAAGGAATGGGAGGCAGGAAATTTTAAATTTGTTAAATGATGACAGCGATTTAAAATTGTCAGAGATGGATAAGGACTTATTGAGTACCCTGGTTTACATTCTTGACAAATTTAATATTTCACACAAAGCATACCATGAGCTAAGTTCAATTTTCAAGACCATTCCTAAAAGTCATGTTGTTCAAAAATTTATTTTGGACCTAAATGCAGGTTTTTCGATAATGAACACACCAGATGGGTTGGGAGTTCAACAGTCATTGCAAACAAGGTTGAAACATGTTGTGGGAAAATTGATCTCTGATAATCCCAAAATGTTTGAAAGCGGTGTTGATATCAAGCTGTCTGCTGACGGAACAATGATAGGCAAGCGTCTGCATGTTGTCAATGTCACATTCACCATACTAAATGAAAAGAGATGTGCGTCTGCCGAAGGAAACTACCCTCTATGCATAGTCAATACAAAGGAGAGTTACAAGGAGCTATGTTTGGCTTTAGGAGATCTACGTAGTGAAGTAGACTCTCTAAGAACAATACAAATTGAAGGCAGGACTTTGGAGGTCAAATGTTATCTTGGGGGAGATTATAAATTCCTACTTCTTGCTGTAGGAATACCTCATATTTCAGCCGAATATTTCTGTATTTACTGTAAGTGCAGTAAGAAAGAACGATCAGATTTTACAAAGACGTGGTCCATGTCTGATGAAAACCAGGGTGCACGAGTATCTTATCTAGAACATGTCTCTGAGGAGAATGTGCAAAAGCCAGTTAAGGGGAGAAAAAAGGCTAAACCGAATAATTATTCAATTACCAATCCACCCATTTTCCCAAGCATTCCTTTATCAAGAGTTATCATTGACCATTTACATCTTTTTCTTCGGGTGACTGACAAGCTGTTCAACTTGTTAATTTTTGAATTAAGAATGTTGGACAACATTTCAGAAAAAAGTGTATTCCAAAAGCTTGACAGAGGAAAAATCATCCATGTTGCAAGTCTGGAACAGGCACTCTTAATGTGTGGTGTGGATTTCCATTTGAATGTGAACAAAGACAGCAAAAAGCTTGAGTACCGTGATTTGACAGGCCCTGAGAAACTGAAATTTTTCTCAAAATGTAAAGTTTCTGACCTGCTGGATGATCAGGAGCGATCTTCAGCTATCCAGACTGTCTGGGATGAGTTTATGGTAATAAATGCCCTTGTCAAGGATGACTGTCCGAACCCAGAGGCAATTCAGCCCCTTATTGAGTCTTGGTTTACGAAATATGTCAAAATTTACCAGGCCAAAGATGTGACACCTTACATGCATATCCTCCGTTACCATGTTACAGAACTGATGCATTTGAATGGAAACATAGTCAAGTTCTCCCAACAAGGTTTAGAGAAATTAAATGATGTCCTAACGAAATCGTACTTCAGAGGTACTAATCATAACGGTCTGACAGCTCTACGTCAAGTTCTGGAAAAGCAGAATCGTCTCGTCATCACAGAAAAATTTGAGAGACAACCGGAACTAACCATTACATGTGGTATTTGTAAGCTTCCTGACCACAACAGAAAGAGTTGTGTTCACATAAAGTCCTCTAATCAAATGAATGATGTGATTATCCAAAGAACTGGACTTTAAAATGCCTCGAGTCTCCATTGATATTCATTCAAAGTGCAAAAAAAAACCTGAACTCTCGGATGTTGTGCCATACCGGACCCCATATTGCAACGTTCTACCCAGTGTAATAGATATGATATGACCATGACCTTTAATCAAATATTTTTGAGGTATAATATATATATATACGCTGAATATCTACTTGTTCTTTCCTAAATTAGAGCATATTACTTTATCAATTATATGCTGGAATAACTTGTTGATTGATTTTGATACTCTTGTTTACATTTTCAAAATGTTAAAAATTCAATTGTGTTCAGGTCTAAGTGCCAAATAGGTTTAATAGACGAAACGGTTGTGATAATTTTTTGTTGAACAATTTACATGTATTACCATATTTGCCTTATTAGGAGCCCATGTACCCCCCATGGCAACGTTATACCGGTTGAATTTACTAATTAACAGTGCTACATTTGCTCATGGCATAACTGTAACTAAAAACATTTGGGTAAGGCCAATTTTGATGGCTCAGTCAGGTTACAAATGTACATCGAACAAACTTTTTTGTTTATTTTTGGCTCCAGGGTGAATATATTTTGTTGTATTTTTAGTTTTACATTTATTTTTTTAATTTAGGAATATAAAACCAATTGCTTGTGATAGTCTTGTTAATCTGTCATTTTTTAAAATGCAGTTCTGTCCATATTTACTATGATTTTGAGAATGTGTTATTATGGTAAGTGCCAGATAGGCAGTTTGTGTTTTATCCATTGTTCATGCAAAAATTTATATGTATTGTTTTTGTGTATTTTCCTTGTCCTAATCTTTGTGCATTATCATTCACATTTAATTCAGTTTGTATAAGCCTTGACAACTATTTGTTTGTTTGGGTGGTTTTTTTTATTAGTTTTGCTGTGATACTCCTGAAATATATATATATATTGCTCCTTGAATTTTAATCCAAAAGTGGAAACTTTAAAATTACTTGAATATTTCCATCGATCCTGTTGCTGCCCAAATTTGGCAAATGTTTTGAACAATATACATATATATTTGAACTATAGCGAAAACAAAACAATAAAACTAATGCGGACATTTATATAGTAAATACAAAAATAAAGATTAAAAAGCATGGTATTCTTGCATGTATGCCCTGTACACCTCAATTAATTACAAGTTTTGCCAATTTAATGAAAAAGTGTTCATTTTAGTGACATTGTATGTTTTTAATTCTGTTTGTTTATTGTTAATCGTTTATGGTTAAATGTTAATAAAAATAAACATTTGAAGATCTCTTTTGTTGTGCATTCATAGATGTAGATGTTTCATTTTAGGAGAAAAACTATAGGTTGTAAATTAAACAAATCAAGTCGCAACCAGTTTGTTTGGCTAACTCATTAAACGAATATCATGATTTCCAAGATCTTTTTGGAAATGTGATCTTACTCAAGTTACTGTCTGTTCCACTTGTTTCGTAAACAGTAGGCCCTATTTTTGACAATTTAAAAAAAAAAAAACCGATGTTCATGTTTTATACGTCATTTTGTAGCATTTAATTTGTCGTAACAGTGTGCCAAATATGAAGGAAATCAACTCACTAACGAAAAATTTTCCTTCTTTTTCACTAGAAAAATTTTGCCCCATGAATGACGTCAAAACACCGATATTTTTACTAGTGTCAAAGAAGAAAAGTTTTTAGCTCACCTGCCCGAAGGGCAAGTGAGCTTATGTTATGGTGCGGCGTCCGTCGTCCGTCCATTGTCCGTCGTCCATCTGTCCGTCGTCAACTTTTTGCTTTAAACAACTTCTTTTCGGTAACCAAAAGACCTAGGAAGATGATATTTGGCCAGTAGCATGCTTGGATCAAGGGCTACCAAGTTTGTTCAAATAAATGACCTTGACCCACTTTCAAGGTCACAGGGGTCAAATATGTTAAAATCTTCAAACAACTTCTTCTCAATAACAAAAAGGCCCAGGGTACTGATATTGGGCCTGTAGCATGCTGGGATGAAGGGCTACCAAGTTTGTTCAAAT
>NW_018408902.1:380497-386332 GCF_002113885.1 Mizuhopecten yessoensis | reverse complement strand
TTTTGGTAGGCCGAGCTGACGCCGTCATTTCGTAATGGGCTATTTTTGCCCTTACACCGGGTGGATGTTGGGCTTCTATCCGGGAATTACGGGGTTTATTTTTAGAATGAAAGCTCCATATTTGATTGGCTGCTTCAGAAACTATTGTATTACATCACTGCCGATGTAATGGATGATTGGTTGGATGAGTGATTGGGATTCACCGGGAATTCCGTTTGGTGTATTTGCTACAATGGCCATTTACTATAGCACGGTCTCCTGGCACGCTTCATAAATTGCTTGAATTACGGAGTTTTAAATATGAAGATGTTACTGATTATTGCTTTTAATGTGAGTAAACTAGTATTTGAACACACTCCTCCTTGTAATAGGGAATCCTTAGGTGACATCAGTTAAAAATATCGAAAAACAATAGAAAAATATAAGGATTTTCACTGAACTGGGAGTGGGCGTGCCCGGTAATCAGGGACTGTAACTCTTGTGTAACAACAAAAACTTTATGATATGTTACGCATTCTTAAAATCCTCCACTCCAGTTGACAAATTAGAACACAAATATGACTTTCATTGTAAAGTGTATATTTATGGTTTAAGGGTGTTAACATAGAAACATTTAGATATACAAACCCAGAAATAAGAACATCTTTCTCTAGGTCAATTTCTCATGGTTTTTTTACTTCTGTAGTATGATTTTTCAATTTGATATCATTAAAAGTCATCTTTGTGATATTTCAAAGTAATACAGGTTGCTAGTAATTACAGAAACTTACAGAGAGTAAACTGTATTGCAGTTTATGATGTACAGAGGTGTTTTTGTATTAAATGTATTCCCGGACTAGATATTGCCCGAGTCAATTTTTTTTTCTCTGTTCTCATCTTTATTTACTGCCTTTAGCTACTAACATTAATGATGTCAAGAACAAAATATAAACAGTATGGATGTCACGAAATAATACAGGCCATCTTAAAGTCGAGAAATACTACAAGCAGTATTGATTTCAAGAAAAACTACAAACCATATTGATGTCAAGAGAAGTTACAAACCATATTAAATTGGGGAAAAACGCTACAAACCATATTGTAGTTGGGAAACACTGTTAAAACCATAATTATGTTTAGAAACATTGTGCAAACCATACTGATATCGAGAAAAATCTATACAAATCAAACTGATATAGAGAAAATCTATACAAACCATACTGATATAGAGAAAATCTAAACAAACCATACTGATATCGAGAAAATCTATACAAACCATACTGATATCGAGAAAATCTATAGAAACCATACTGATATCGACAAAATCTAACCAAACCATACTGATATCGAGAAAATCTATACAAACGATACTGATATCGAGAAAATCTAAACAAACCATACTGAAATCGAGAAAATCTAAACAAACCATACTGATATCTAGGAAATCTAAACAAACCATACTGATATCGAGAAAACCTATACAACCCATACTGATATCGAGAAAATCTAAACAAACCATATTGATATCGAGAAAATCTCTACAAACCATACTGATATCGAGAAAATCTATAGAAACCATACTGATATCGACAAAATCTAACCAAACCATACTGATATCGAGAAAATCTATACAAACGATACTGATATCGAGAAAATCTAAACAAACCATATTGATATCGAGAAAATCTCTACAAACCATACTGATATCGAGAAAATCTATAGAAACCATACTGATATCGACAAAATCTAACCAAACCATACTGATATCGAGAAAATCTATACAAACGATACTGATATCGAGAAAATCTAAACAAACCATATTGATATCGAAAAAATCTATACAAACCATACTGATATCGAGAAAATCTATAGAAACCATACTGATATCAAGAAAATCTATACAAACCATCCTGATATCGAGAAAATCTAAACAAACCATATTGATATCGAGAAAATCTATACAAACCATACAGATATCGAGAAAATCTATAGAAACCATACTGATATCAAGAAAATCTATACAAACCATCCTGATATCGAGAAAATCTAAACAAACCATATTGATATCGAAAAAATCTATACAAACCATACTGATATAGAGAAAATCTAAACAACCCATACTGATATCGAGAAAATCTATACAAACCATACTGATATTGAGAAAAGCTAAACAAACCATACTGATATCGAGAAAATCTATACAAACGATACTGATATCGAGAAAATCTAAACAAACCATATTGATATCGAGAAAATCTATACAAACCATACAGATATCGAGAAAATCTATAGAAACCATACTGATATCGAGAAAATCTAAACAAACCATATTGATATCGAGAAAATCTCTACAAACCATACTGATATCGAGAAAATCTATAGAAACCATACTGATATCAAGAAAATCTATACAAACCATACTGATATCGAGAAAATCTATAGAAACCATACTGATATCAAGAAAATCTATACAAACCATCCTGATATCGAGAAAATCTAAACAAACCATATTGATATCGAGAAAAATCTAAAAAAAAACACCATACTGATATCGAGAAAATCTATACAAACAATACTGATATCGAGAAAATCTAAACTTCTTTTATCTCCTTGTTACATAATTGTTCATAATAGTTCTGAAGATTTGGGCCGTATTTCACTGTAGAACAGAAGTCGCGTTAGTATCATAACGAGAATTTACCTATTTTATTCTGTCCAACGTGGTGTGGAAACAAACCAAATAATGACAAACTGACCATAGCCGAGTACTGATTGACGAACTTGAGGACATCGAAAACATGCATGATATTAATCCCAAAATTCTTTCTCTTTGGAAACCCCACAATTTTGATGTAAACTAGAACTACAATATTGTTTACTTAATTGTTACATTTAAAGTTCTAAACGATTTTTTCCAGTGGGGAAAATGTTGAAAGCCTGCAATGTTCAATTATTGCAGTACATTAGGAATTTGGCCAAACCAACCACAGCCGCTCTACAAGATGTATGGCACGCCATCCCACAGCCACTAGCCATACTCCAACATGTTTGCTCTTCTGTAGATAAAACGTATTCCATAAACTTAACCATGCCATATTTTATAAATACGTCAGAATTGATACAGCAAGGGATTAAGATGAATATCGCGTTATACAGAGACTAATTTGAAGGAGCTGATAGAAAAGAGGACAGGAAAAGTGTTGGGTTAAACAACTGTATCAGGAAACGGATACGTTATAACTTTATGTCATACTATCCCAATTCACAAAATGCAATCCATTACAGTTTGGTTGGTATGTTTATATATTTTTCTAGTCATTTGTAGAGACTCGGATAAGAAACTATCCTATTCCTCTCCTCAAACCTACCAACTCTCACTTCTCACATTTTACTTTTATATCTGTTTCTTATCTGGAGCACCGCTGAAGGTGGGGGATCGGGAAAAGAATACATTTGCTGTTACCCATTGCATGTATCTTAGGAGGCGACTATTGGGGGAACCCCCTGCAGAATTGGGTATTTGCCTTGGTGTCCTCCATTTGGAGACACAAAAGCGACCGAAATAAATATGCTGCACCCATTGCAATATTTTGGATCTTTATCTTTCTTTCTACTTCTAACTACCTTTTATTTCCTAGCGCCTTGCTTGGTAACACCTCACTTTTGGCTTTAATGTCGAAAGTTCGCCCATGTGAAGGAGGCAATGGGTTCTGTCTCCAAGCCGGGACATACCAAATTCTTTAAAATGGTAGTTGTTATTCCCTGCTTATCGTTCAGCATTTAGGAAAATGGCAACATGTGACCGGGCGGAGCTGTGCGTGTTGCCTTCGGCATTGTATTTCAGTGAGATAGCACTATAAAGGCGGCATCAGATCTAAGCTATCACAAAAAAGGCCAGCACACCGACATACTCCTGCATACACACATGCACGCGAACACTACACACATGGAGGCCGGTCCATAAATGACATCAGCTGTTAATAGGACGATAAACAAAATTAAACCAAACAAAACGAAACTTTTCTTGAGAGGACTGTCCAAATAGGAATAACTTGTTATCATATCCCTTAAAGATATATATTTCTACAATAAGGTATGTTAATCCCGAAACTTTCTTGTATATTTAGCCGAAAATACCGTAATTCTACGAAATTGAGCCCTTAGCTTACAGAACAAGCATTTTTACAAATCTCTAAATTTAACCTCACAAGGTTTTATTGCATATTATTCAAAAATATTCTAAAATGTACAAACTTCGTTCCTTCTAACACGTCCGCGTTCATCTATTGAATTAACTTGTTTTATATATCTGATTGTTGCAAAAACGTTTTTGCAATTATAAAATAATGTGCGTCGGCCGGGAGTCGAACCAGGATCGACTGCTTGGAAGGCAACCATGCTGACCGTTACACCACCGACGCTATCGAAGGACATCATATGATACATGATATAACCTGTAGATAAGGATGCTAAACATTCCCTCACAGTAAAAACAATTATTCACATGTAATATTATTTTGTTTCGTTTATTTCTGACGAATTAAATTCAAACCGTTTTGTTCCTCTATGTGATATCTAAGATGTGTTTTTGCGACGTCAGTGAATAGGTGTACAGATCGCCCTCGGCTATGTTCAGTAACTTATGTTTTTAGGCTACCTGACGCACCATATGGAAGGTTTAGGAAGCAACTTTCGGTTTTCTGTTCAAATTAAAAAACAAAAAAACGTCAGACAATTAATTCAATTTCACTAGCAAAGAACAGTTTGGCGATTGATATATCAAATATATACGTTTTTGAAAGGAACACACTACTTAACTCCTGCCTGAGAGGTATGATACATAATTATCTGTTACAATTATTTCTAACTGATCGAAGACATCAGAACGTTACAAAACTTTGATGTAAATATAATAAATGGATATTGTGTCCTGAGTTAGCCTTTTGATTAAACCGAATTAAAAGAATGCAATTGCCATTTCCATTTCGATGTACAGGTTTACATTTCTGTTTTCATTGAGACAAAAAAGGTGCAAAAGCTTGTT
This sequence comes from Mizuhopecten yessoensis, assembly GCF_002113885.1. NCBI lineage: Eukaryota > Metazoa > Mollusca > Bivalvia > Pectinida > Pectinidae > Mizuhopecten > Mizuhopecten yessoensis. The sequence goes on along the minus strand of NW_018408902.1, from coordinate 381,309 downwards.
GAAATATATATGAAATGATAATAAAACAAAACACCAATTACAGTGCTAACCTGACATATGGCATGATATGTAGCCAGCGGCGGTCCAGTACAAATCTTTATTGACGTGGCAAACACACAATGTCAATGTCTTTTCTTCTACTTTTACCATCTACTAGCCTACATAAATAATCCAAAATTCCAGTATTCATACACACTTCTAATGATAATACTAGCTTCTAGCAATTATTGGAAGCACGGTTTTATAAATATTACACACTTCAAGTAGTAATACATGTTAGTATACACGATTGTAGAAAATATACACACTTCTAATAATTAATACATACTTTTATTAGTGATACAATCTTTCATATTTTCATTAACAACACACACTAACAGTATTAAAAGCACATATACTTATAATTCAACTGATCATAAGCATTTGCAATAATTAATCATACTGACAGTTTTACAGGTTGTCAGTTCTAATAAGCGCAATAATTTCAAAATCAATAAGAAATAAAACGTATCACAATTTATGATCTCCAGTGGTATTTCTAAACATTTTCTTAAGGTTGGTAAGTATTAATAACAGTAGTATGGCAAGCCAAGTTGTCATTTATGCATGGAGCAATGTTGATCCAGTACTTAACCAAATTATATAAGATATCTTATTTAATTATATAAGATATCTTATATACTTTATGAGATATCTTATATACTTTATAAGATATCTTATATAATAAATGAGATATCTTATATATTTTATAAGATATCTTATATACCTTTCTTTATAAGATATCTCATAAAAGATATAAGATATCTTATATA
>NW_018408902.1:361367-375061 GCF_002113885.1 Mizuhopecten yessoensis | reverse complement strand
TTGTGATACATAATCTTCTGCTATGATAAACAGAGGTAAGTACTGTATTAAATACATTTCCGGACTAGATATTGCCCGAAGCTTTATAAAAAGATATCTGATCTCACCTTTTTATGTTGCCTTTAGCTACAAACAATAATGATATCGAGAAACACTATAAGAACCATATACATAATGTATCTCGCAAATAAGAAATAAGAACAAAATGAATCAAGGAATTCTTTTTAATAAATCCGTGATATATCTAACAGAATGTTAGAAATAAGAAACTGGTAAGTGATGATAATGTTTTCACGATAATTTATTACGTAGTTTGGGTTAAATTGATGTATAATTGCTCACAGAACAAATGGGGAAAATCTGCCAAACTAGAAACTTTTTCCTGAAAAAATCCATTTATTTCTTATTAAATTATATCATTAACTTCGAGCCTAATTAACGCTTGCACTTTATGGAAGGTATTAATCTCGTACGATGAGGATTACTATAAATTGTCTATAGATCTAACGAATCCACTTGATACACTATATTTCAGAAGATTTGAGCTGTATTGATCTACTGCATTAGAAATGGCACATGAAGCCTAAACGAGGATCCATTTGATGAAGATATCATACAAGTGTCATCTTATGATTTTGGCATTCATCATTTGGACACATGCAATGTACCAACTCGTAACAAAGTGGCCATTATTTAAACAAGGACGAGTACTTATTGACGAACTTGACAATTCTTTCTCTTTGTAAATTACTTAGTTTTGACGTAAATCACAATTTTTTAAACAAAATTGTTAAGTCATTTATTTACATTCTAAACGAAAAGTAAGTTATGCATTTTTTTAATGTGGGAAAAGTGAGAGCCTGCAATGTTTAGATACTAATTATATATTGTATATAATATACAGTAACAGTGAGAGTGACAAAAACAACCACAACTGCTTAACAAGATGTATGGCACCATTCCCATGAACAACTAGCCATACTCTTGTTTGTATAAGTATGGCCGATAAAACGTATTCATTAACCTAAATCATGTCATCTTTTCTAAATGTGTCCGAATTGATACAGCTAGGCATTTGGCTGAATATTACATCGTCTACCCTTATCTGAAGGAGTTGGAAGGAAAGAAGGAAAACAGATAAAGGTTTGTGCAATAAAGTTTGGAGCAGGAAGCGGATACGTAGTGAAGCAACAATGTTATCCAAATTCACAAAACGTATTTCATTACAGTTGATTAATCACATATTTTCCACAGTTGAAAAACATAAAACATTTGTTTGGACGGTTAGTGACAATTGTTTTTTTTCTCCATTACGATTTAGTTAGTATAATTTGTTTACTCTCGGTGATTTATAGTGTCCAATGAAACATTACCATACCCTTCCCATCCAAAAACCCTCAAAACCTACTCCGTAAAACACGTAGCGAATTTAAATGTTACAGTTAAAAAAAGTTTCTTAATTGTATATTTTTGGGAGACGATTATTTCTTAATGGATATAAGTTGTCATTAAATCAACTAAAATTCTTCAATAGGTTTAATCCGCAAATTCCTTGTGTATAACACCGAAAATTGGAAAGGTGTATCAAAATGTACAGAGGAAAAACACTATTTTAGAAACGGTTGATTTATGTTTTATCAGATTGTCTAAAACAATGTTAAAATTATTAAAAATTGCGTCGGCCGGGAGTTGAACCCGGATCGACTGCTTGGAAGGCAACCATGCTGACCGTTACACCACCGACGCTATCGATGGACATCATATGATACATGATATAACCTATATATAAGGATGCTAAACATTCCTTCACAGTAAAAACAATTATTTATATATAATGTTATTGTGTTTCATTTATATCTTACGAATTAAATTCAAACAGTTTTGTTCCTCTATGTGATATCTAAGATGTGTTTCTGCCACGTCAGTGAATAGGTGTACAGATCGCCCTCGGCTATGTTCAGTAACATATGTTTTTAGGCTACCTGACGCACCATATGGAAGGTTTAGGAAGCAACTTTCGGTTTTCTGTTCAAGTTAAAAAAACTAAAAAAAGGTCAGAGAATTAACTCAATTTCACTAGCAAAGAGGAGTTTGGCGATTGATATATCAAATATATACGTTTTTGAAAGGAACACATTACTTAACTCCTGCCTGAGTGGTATGATACATAATTTTCTGTTACAATTATTTCTAACTGATCGAAGATATCAGAACGTTACAAAACTTTGATTTAAATATAATAAATGGATATTGTGTTCTGAGTTAGCCTTTTAAACCGAATTAAAAGAATGCAATTGCCATTTCCATTTCGATGTGTACAGGTTTACATTTCTGTTTTCATTAAGACAAAAAAGGTGCAAAAGCTTGTTGAAATATATGTGAAATGATAATAAAAAAAACAACTCCAATTACAGTGCTAACCTGACATATGGCATGATATGTAGCCAGCGGCGATCCTGTACAAAACATTATTGACGTGGCAAACACACAATGTCAGTGTCTTTTCTTCTACTTTTACCATCTACTAACCTACTTTAATAATACAAAATTCCAGTATTCATACACACTTCTAATGATAATACAAGCTTCTAGCAATTATTGGATGCACGGTTTTATAAATATTACACACTTCAAGTAGTAATGCAAGTTAGTATACACGATTGTAGTAAATATACACACTTCGAATAATAATACATACTTTTATTAGTGATACAATCTTTCATATTTTCATTAACAACACACACTAAAAGTATTAAACGCACATATACTTATAATTCAACTTATCATAAACATTTGCAATAATTAAACATACTGACAGTTTTACAGGTTGTCAGTTCTAATAAGCGCAATAATTTCAAAATCAATAAGAAATAAAACGTATCACAATTTATGATGTCTAGAGGTATTTCTAAACATTTTCTTAAGGTTGGTAAGTATTAATAACAGTAGAAAGGTTATGTATGAAAGAGCAGTAAGCGTTTATGTGTGACGCATCAGTGACCAGTACGATACGTGTCAAAGATCAATACAACGACAATCACAGATAATGCATTGGAATAACTCCAAAGCATTGGACATAGACAGCAACCTGTTCAAGCGTCAGATAAAGGAAGCCATCTGGATACGCAGCATTGAGCCAGTTCTGAACCGAGATGAGGGGGCTCATAGACTCTCACACATTTATAACCAGGTATTAAACAAAGCGTAGCCGAATCAAATAGTCGGTATGATTGTAAAGTTGAATGAAAGGACGAAGCAGGTTTCTTGGTTCACATGGTGTTAATTTCCACAATATGTGGAATACAAATAAAAACCCTACAAAGACACAATACAATTGATAACATAATGAAACACAGCGCTTACATATAATTCCTAACATGATGTATATCCAGTGTATACATATTTGATACGTTCACACACAATAGTATTTTGAACTTGACAATAACTGACTCCATTGTAATCTATTTGCACATGTTTAACAACTTATTGTATATATGCTTATAGCGTTTCCGAATCGGCTTCAATTATATATTGCCAATTCGTAAATACTTTTTAACGCCATTGTGTACATGTATGCGCTTTACTTGTCACTGGTTTGATGAAAATAACAGGGAACGTATCTTACTAGTCACCGAAATGTCACACATAAACACTCACTGGNTAGAAATAAGAAACTGGTAAGTGATGATAATGTTTTCACGATAATTTATTACGTAGTTTGGGTTAAATTGATGTATAATTGCTCACAGAACAAATGGGGAAAATCTGCCAAACTAGAAACTTTTTCCTGAAAAAATCCATTTATTTCTTATTAAATTATATCATTAACTTCGAGCCTAATTAACGCTTGCACTTTATGGAAGGTATTAATCTCGTACGATGAGGATTACTATAAATTGTCTATAGATCTAACGAATCCACTTGATACACTATATTTCAGAAGATTTGAGCTGTATTGATCTACTGCATTAGAAATGGCACATGAAGCCTAAACGAGGATCCATTTGATGAAGATATCATACAAGTGTCATCTTATGATTTTGGCATTCATCATTTGGACACATGCAATGTACCAACTCGTAACAAAGTGGCCATTATTTAAACAAGGACGAGTACTTATTGACGAACTTGACAATTCTTTCTCTTTGTAAATTACTTAGTTTTGACGTAAATCACAATTTTTTAAACAAAATTGTTAAGTCATTTATTTACATTCTAAACGAAAAGTAAGTTATGCATTTTTTTAATGTGGGAAAAGTGAGAGCCTGCAATGTTTAGATACTAATTATATATTGTATATAATATACAGTAACAGTGAGAGTGACAAAAACAACCACAACTGCTTAACAAGATGTATGGCACCATTCCCATGAACAACTAGCCATACTCTTGTTTGTATAAGTATGGCCGATAAAACGTATTCATTAACCTAAATCATGTCATCTTTTCTAAATGTGTCCGAATTGATACAGCTAGGCATTTGGCTGAATATTACATCGTCTACCCTTATCTGAAGGAGTTGGAAGGAAAGAAGGAAAACAGATAAAGGTTTGTGCAATAAAGTTTGGAGCAGGAAGCGGATACGTAGTGAAGCAACAATGTTATCCAAATTCACAAAACGTATTTCATTACAGTTGATTAATCACATATTTTCCACAGTTGAAAAACATAAAACATTTGTTTGGACGGTTAGTGACAATTGTTTTTTTTCTCCATTACGATTTAGTTAGTATAATTTGTTTACTCTCGGTGATTTATAGTGTCCAATGAAACATTACCATACCCTTCCCATCCAAAAACCCTCAAAACCTACTCCGTAAAACACGTAGCGAATTTAAATGTTACAGTTAAAAAAAGTTTCTTAATTGTATATTTTTGGGAGACGATTATTTCTTAATGGATATAAGTTGTCATTAAATCAACTAAAATTCTTCAATAGGTTTAATCCGCAAATTCCTTGTGTATAACACCGAAAATTGGAAAGGTGTATCAAAATGTACAGAGGAAAAACACTATTTTAGAAACGGTTGATTTATGTTTTATCAGATTGTCTAAAACAATGTTAAAATTATTAAAAATTGCGTCGGCCGGGAGTTGAACCCGGATCGACTGCTTGGAAGGCAACCATGCTGACCGTTACACCACCGACGCTATCGATGGACATCATATGATACATGATATAACCTATATATAAGGATGCTAAACATTCCTTCACAGTAAAAACAATTATTTATATATAATGTTATTGTGTTTCATTTATATCTTACGAATTAAATTCAAACAGTTTTGTTCCTCTATGTGATATCTAAGATGTGTTTCTGCCACGTCAGTGAATAGGTGTACAGATCGCCCTCGGCTATGTTCAGTAACATATGTTTTTAGGCTACCTGACGCACCATATGGAAGGTTTAGGAAGCAACTTTCGGTTTTCTGTTAAAAAACACAAAAAAGGTCAGAAAATTAACTCAATTTCACTAGCAAAGAGTAGTTTGGCGATTGATATATCAAATATATACGTTTTTGAAAGGAACACATTACTTAACCCCTGCCTGATTGGTATGATACATAATTTTCTGTTACAATTATTTCTAACTGATCGAAGACATCAGAACGTTACAAAACTTTGATGTAAATATAATAAATGGAAATTGTGTTCTGAGTTAGCCTTTTAAACCGAATTAAAAGAATGCAATTGCCATTTCCATTTCGATGTGTACAGGTTTACATTTCTGTTTTCATTAAGACAAAAAAGGTGCAAAAGCTTGTTGAAATATATATGAAATGATAATAAAAAAAAACTCCAATTACAGTTCTAACCTGACATATGGCATGATATGTAGCCAGCGGCGATCCTGTACAAATCTTTATTGTCTTTTCTTCTACTTTTACCATGCCTACTTAAATAATCCATAATTTAGAATTCTTCACCGATAAATATTATATTCAATAAACGCAGGTATAAAGTGGAAAGATATTAGACCATAGACAATAGATTGTTGCTTGGGTGCCTATATTACAAGTGACAACATCTACATGTTTAGCGTCGGTGGTTTAACAAAGAAATATATTCTATTCAAGAAATAGTTTGTTGCTGACAATACTTTTTTAAAGGAAGTTGACATTTCTCCCGGCAACAAAACAGCGCATCTTATGTCTTATCATTATGATTTAATTTCTTTTGTTTTCAACACACTAATAAATAAGCGCTTACATATTTTAATGATCACGCTAATTTAATGCAGAATTGCACTTCTGTGTTTTTTTTATTGATAAAATAATGTGTTTTATATGAACTGTGAGGAACCCAAACCCCGGAGGTCCTATTTGCTGGGACTAATAACAGGTCAATTGTTTATTTAAAGAAGAAAAAAGCACGGGTTCGACTCCCGGCCGACGCAAATTAATTTCTATAATTGCCTTGGTATTGTTTTGCTTCGATCAGATTTATACAAAAAGAAAATTCGGTTGATGAACGAGGAAGCGTTAGTAGGACCGTAGCTAGTTCATTTGTATATGTCAATTAAATTCAGTTCAATGTATTGACTGTAGGCCTTACGACCCATGAGTACATATTACATAAATTTATGTCAGCATGTTGGGGTTTGAACAGTTTTACAAACTTGAATTCTACTATCAAAAATTTGCGTGCAATGCAAATTGATCAATGGAAATAGATATCGGTGTAACAGGTGTCTATATACGTAACGAACAACAAATTATAAACCGATTGTTTATCTGAAGGACAGAAATAAATATCAAAAGGTTTTAATATCTCTCTGTGCTGGAACTTGTTTGGACACATCGTAGTTTACAAATAAAGTTGTAAATATCGTCATTATAACGAGATCCGACTGATGAAGCTGAACATATTGATATACTCGATGGTGAGTTTATGACAGCATAAATTGGAAACCAAATATGGAAGACATAATTAACGAAGTTATTGCAAAAAATGTTGTGAAGTCAAAGCTACATAACCTCCAATTATACTATATATCTACATAACCGCCAATTATATTATATATTTACATATCTTTATTGTTTCAGACCAATAGACTATCTATCACTAACATTAAACTTTATACTAATGCTAGCCTTGTGTGTTAAAAGCGATTCGGAATTAAAATACTCTTGTTTTGCAATACTTATATTTCTGTGGACCTTAAATGTATTTTGACATTTTTCCCCTTTATGAAATCCAGTAATATATTTAATTGTGATAATAAATATATACACTTGGATTATATAGCAATGTGCCTATTTATATTGTTATCTTAAATTGTTTGTACGGCAAAGACATTGATAATAAATCGTTATAACTGATACGGTTCCCTTCTTCAATACTTAGGCAATTACTCTATTCAAACTGAAACATCAAACAAATGTCTTAAAATTACACAAATATCGTTTCCATGTCGATGTCACAAACTAAAATTACTGTGTTCATTAAGCTTAAATAGCTGTGAGAGCTTGTTAAAATATATATAAATAATATCATTTTACTCCTGCTCTAAAATGCATTGAATTAGTGAGAAAACGCATGTACAGTGCAGTGTAACATATGGTATGTAGCAAGCGCCGACCCTGTACAAATCTCTTTATTGACGTGGCATACACACGTGTTCGTATATTTCTTTAAACAGCACTGAATATTCTTTACTTCATTAATTGAAAAATTGTTTTTAAATAAACATTTTTTGTAGAATTCTTCACTGACTAAGATTATATTCAATAAACACATGTATAGAGTGATAAAATAGTTGACCACACATAAGAAAATAGGTAGAGTTATGTGTGCCTATCTTACAACCATTAAAAATATAGCGTCGGTGGTGTAACGGTCAGCATGGTTGCCTTCCAAGCAGTCGATCCGGGTTCGACTCCCGGCCGACGCACATTTATTTTATGGTTGCATTGAAATATTGCAACAATCTAATTTCATAAAATAATAAAAATGTTTCAATACTTCTAGTTTAAAGATGATATTGCAAGTTAAAAACTTTTAATTAAATTAAGAAATTTATATTAAAAACAAAGTTTTTTGTTTTCAATTCTTTCTTTTGAGATATTCCCCATCTCTTCCGACAATCATTTCTAAGGAAGTGCCGACACTTTAGTTTGTCCTTGCTTTGTTACGAGTATGGGTCTCGCTGGGTATCAAAAGCGTAAAAATAACAATAAAAACAATCTCAATTGAAAGCTTTTTAACTTTCACTGTCAGCTGTAAAGTCCACAGAAATATAAGTATTGCCAAACAAAAGTTATGTCATTCAAAATCGAATACAGTACACAAAGGCTAGCATAAGTATTACAGTAAGTTGAATACTAGTGGAAAATAAAAGTGACTTTCATCAGGACTTAGCCTGAAAAAGTTATGTAGATTTATGATATAAAAGGAGGTAATATAGCTTTGACTTCCCAACACTTTTTGCAATCATTTGGGATATTGTGTCTACTATGTTTGGTTTCGCAATCTTTTCTGTCTTGAACTCACAATCGAAGATATTAATTGTTTTTCAGGTTCACATACATGTAGATCTCAATATAATGATCATACCTACAACTTTATTTTTAAACTACGATTTGTCCATAACACGTTCTAGAGGAGAGCAGAATTACTACCTTTTGATAACTATCTCTGTCCTTCATCTAAAATCTACCGTTTTTATAGTTTGTGTTCGTTACGTTAACAGACACATGTTATTTTGTTTAGTACTTCCGTGTTTATGGGTCATTTAATCTGCTGCCGTACTGCCACGTCTACTAAGCTAACGAGCCTTGGTGTAAACGTTGATCTCAACAAAGAACCACATACCTTGTACAACAGACTAGACGACAGCAGAACATCTCGTCACTGTGTCTCGTGTACTGTCAAAGCAAAGTCAACCTAGAAACTACAACAATGAAAGTGTTTTTACACTCTGGTATCGTCAATTCAAAACTCAAGTATTCAACAACCTTACATAGAGTCCAAAGATGATATAGAAACCCCTAATATGAACCCTGCGATAAGTAATAATAGTTAAAACTCTTAATGAAATATCGCTATCGAGCTGTTCAAAACGCTGTATCTCATACAACATTATAAATGTTCATCGTTCTCGACACAATATGGTAGACACGGCTGGTCTTTGCTTCCGAGGTTTGTCGTAACATTGATAACCACAAGAATCCCTTCAAAGGTCCATAATATACACACCTGTATAATTAAGGGGTCTTACAAAACTACTTGTCCCATCAGTAGATTAGACCAGTTAGGGTTTCGATCGCTTTGAACCCAAGCATCACCATTGAGTTCTAGAAGGAAATATATCATTAAAATAATTAATAATTCGAACTCAAAATCAGTAAAACGAGGGCAAAATTTGAACAGAGGAAAAATTTACATGGAGTCCCTTGAACCAGGACATGGTCAAAACAGCTATATGGTGCAGTGTAACTCAGTTTAAGCATACTGTATCATTTGGTGGTTTTTTTTACATTTTTTCGTGTAACTTAAGTTTATCTTTAGATTAATGCACGTAAATCCCTTGTTATTGAAATGATATATAGCGGATCTAGTAGAATCGGAAATAAGGCCTACAAAAATATAATTCATTGACAAAATGACATGTCAATCTCTTTTGTAACAAAGCTGCATTCTTTGAACTGACACCTTATCCAAAACTCATATACTTACCTGGGTTACGAGGAGGTTCAATTTCTCTCTTGCAAACCTGCATCAAATCAAGATGGCTATGATCAGTCGAAACCACAAAAATCCTTACAAAATATCTCAGTAACATGTTTTTATAATGCAAATCTATAGGTCGATATATTGTATTAATAAAAGAACTTACAGATAATGAGTCATTTCATAACATTATATACAAATAATCATACAAAGGTATCGTTCTATGGTTTTAATGTACTGAATGCACTAAAACTCCCATAGATGCGTGTATTAACTGATTTTGCTAAAGGAATTTTGAGTATTTTGAGATATGTACGACTCTATATATATAAATTCTGAGTGTACGTGTGGGAATTTAACAGATTACTGGTCAATGATGATAAGTAACAAAGGTCCATTCAAAGGTCACACATCAACTATTAAGGGTTGAGAATTGAGGTGATAAGTCGTGGTAAAACACAGAACAGTTAAACTATTACAAGAGAGGTTGGTAGATTACGATGTAATACGAATATATGTCATGTTCTTGATGATATTTCGGGGAAATATATATTTTTTAGACGTGGTATTCTTAAAAAAAAGGAAAAGTCAACCGTTCTATTTTAGCAATGCTCTTACATATGATGAAAGTAATATATATATAGCATATGCTGTATACAATATGGGGTATAAAATTACATGTTACATCTCCTACAGTAAAGAGAAATTTAAAAGAAAAAGATTTTGTTTCTTCACAGAATGTTCAGATATTCTACAACACAAAATCTACCAGAGATGGAAAGCTGTTTGCCTTTGGTTTTCAAACTCCATCCAACTTACTTCTCAAACATAACGACAAACATATAGCTTAACTTGTGTGTTATATTGTGTATAAAACACCTTGTACAATTTGAAGATTCAAAACAGTTCTGTTCTTTTTCTTAGCTATATAGTTTTATCATTTGATCACAAACCATCAGATAAGGATACCAATGGTAGTGTGGTAGTCTATTTGTTTGATGCAGTGTAATTTTAAAAAGGCTGACTAGAAATGCCTAACTTGCTTCGCATATGGAAAAACACGAATAATGATATTCTTGCGTGTCAAATATACAATAAATATATTCCTAAAAAGCTAAGCTACGAGGATTCCTCTTTAACTGCAATTTAGACAACTGAAATGTATTCTTATTACAGGTATGTGTCATGTAAACGAAATTTGTTAGTCATATTGACTCTAATAAAAATAACTATGCCGTGGGTCGACCGAGCTATTTGTCATTATTCACTCATACATTTAACAATAATCCGTAACTGTAAAATAAATGTGCGTCGGCCGGGAGTCGAACCCGGATCGACTGCTTGGAAGGCAACCATGCTGACCGTTACACCACCGACGCCTTGAGTATGATAGTTTATCTTTAGCAGAAACTGTTAAAGAAATTGTGCCGCTGTGATATTTGTTTTAAGTGTTTCCGGGGTCAAAACATCACCAGGCTAAGCATGCCACGTCAGTATGTTTATCTCAGTAGATTAGCACACTATATGTATGAGAGCTCTTAATGTTATTGTAAATGGCAACTTTTTGTGAAATCGTTACTGCATATAATACTTCTGATAGTTAATGTTTAGGATGTATTGTCACTTGTATTAATACACAAACTAAACGTCAAACAGTTCTCATAACTTTCGTTATAATCAGTGTTTCTTCTTGTTATTTGTGTGTTTATTGCCTGTATTTATAGAAGCTATTTAATGCTATCCGTTGTTTTCGTAGTCTTTACTGTATTCCCCGCTGGTTCATGGGAAAATAAATGGTCTTATTTTTCCTGCTGCATAGTTGTATGAGGTAACTATTGTGGACCAGCGTAATCGGCGATTTCTTCCTATTTCAAAATCAAATTGATGGCAAAACTTGATATAGATCTCTGCAATATCTTCTTAAATTGTTATATATATTTTATACACAGCGCTGCATCTGGCGTTGAATGAAAGCTTGAAATGTATCATGGTAATTTCATTCTCCTGAAAAATTTCACTAGAAATATGAAGTAAGGAAGTAACTCTTTAAAAACAAATTTCTTGTTGCAGAAAGCCAAACAAAGTAAGAATTTAACTGTACCGATAGACCGTTTTTATCTGTCTATGACTCATCATTGGTAGTAAAGTTTTTTTTATATGCAAACGAACATGCGTGTCAAATATACAATAAATATATTCATAAAGATATATGTTATGTAATACATTTAAATACATTATACACAACATAGATGTATTTCTTATAATAGCTACGGAGAATGTATAAAATAACTTTTAGTTTTATTGTAAAATGCCATCTTTTTATGAAATATAACATCAGCTGGTAAAACTATAGTTTCCATGGACCTAAAACTATCTGAATTTAATATCATTTGTATTTATACATATGCGCAAACTAAACGTCTACCACTTCGCATGGCTTCCGTAATAAACATTGTTTCCTTTTTTATATTTTTGTGTGTGTATTTCACTGCACCATATTGGTAAACATTTCACTGCGTCATATACATCTGTAGGTAAGCATTTCACTGTCCGTATATGTAAATATAATGAATTCTAGAAGGAAATGGAACAATAGAATAAAAAGGTTTCAACAAAACCATAACCCGAACTCAAAGTCCATAACACAAGAGTAAAATATAAATAGAGGAAAGTTTACATGGAGAACCATGAAACAGAACAAGGACGAAACAGCAATACAGTGCAGTGGTCCGTGTCTCTTTTGTTCATCTTTGAGTGTATTGAACTTGAATCCCTTTGTTATTGAAATGAAACATAGCGGATAAAGTATATTCAGAAATAAGACCTTTATAGAAAAGTTCATTAACAAAACGACTTGTCAATCTCGTTTTCAACAAAACTACAATCAACAAACTGACACCTTATCCAAAGTTCATATACATGTACATACTTAGGTAGTCCGGAGTTTAATTCCTCTTTAACTAGCTGTCGAGAGGTAAGCTTGCGTCAATAAAAGAATGGTTGTTACCAGCCGAAACTACCAAAATCTTGATAAAATATTTCAGTAACATGTTTTAATAATATACATGTCTAAATGCATATCGAAAGTTTGTGATATTGTATTGATAAAAGAACTTAAGATAGTGTCTCATTTCATATAGATTGTACCATAATTTCAATTAATATATCTTTTCGTCTCCACGAAAAACGTTTATGACATTTTGCATCACAATAACTATCAGAGATAGAAAGCGTTTGCCTGATTCATATTATTGATACCTAACTGGTGAGTAAAACTGTTTTATGCATGGAAATCGGAAATAGGAAACAAGATATTTAAAGTGTCTTCTGTTTTCAAACTCTTTCCAAGTTAACAAACATAACGACATATCTATAGCTCTTTAAGTATGTTATGTTGTGTCTATGACACCTTGTGCTATCTTCAATTAAAAATAGTTCTGTTAGTTTTCTTCTATTATTTGAACACAAACCACCAGATAATGTAATGTTTGTTCAGTACAGTGTACTTTTGTAAAGGCTGATAAGATATGTCAAAGAAGATGGATGTCAACTTAATTTGCTTCTAATATATGACCAAATATTAAACGAAGCTCAGCTGAATCGAGTCATTTCGGTACATATATAACAACTGTTGTACATACGCTTACAGCGTAGCCGAATCGACGTCGATTTTGTGGACAACTCGAACACATTTTACACCATTGCGTGCATTCGCTTCACTGGTCTTTTGACTGATGGAGGTGACAGTGTACATATCGTACTAGTCATCGAAACGTCACATAGACTTTTCATAATCCATACCTACCAACCTAAAGACAATGTTTCGAAATATGCTTCTTATATAGATAACACAAATAGTTATATTCTTAATCAGCTATATGATATGGTAACTTGCTTGTCAAATATACAATAAATAGCTACGGTATGTCGATACCTCTTTGACTGCAATTTATACCACATAAATGTATTTTTATTACAGCTATGCTGCATCTAAACCGCATTTGTTAGTCATATTGACTCT
>NW_018408902.1:317517-358052 GCF_002113885.1 Mizuhopecten yessoensis | reverse complement strand
TGTTCAGTACAGAGTACTTTTGTAAAGGCTGATAAGATATGTCAAAGAAGATGGATGTCAACTTAATTTGCTTCTAATATATGACCAATTATTAAACGAAGCTCAGCTGAATCGAGTCATTTCGGTACATACATAACAACTGTTGTACATACGCTTACAGCGTAGCCGAATCGACATCGATTTTGTGGACAACTCGAACACATTTTACACCATTGCGTGCATTCGCTTCACTTGTCTTTTGACTGATGGAGGTGACAGTGTACATATCGTACTAGTCATCGAAACGTCACATAGACTTTTCATAATCCATACCTACCAACCTAAAGACAATGTTTCGAAATATGCTTCTTATATAGATAACACGAATAAATATATTCTTAATCAGCTATATGATATGGTAAACTTGCTTGTCAAATATATAATAAACAGCTACGGTATGTCGATACTTCTTTGATTGCAATTTATACCACATACATGTATTTTTATTACAGCTATGCTGCATGTAAACCGCATTTGTTAGTCATATTGACACCAATAAAATAATTATGCTGCGGGTTGACCGAGATATTTGTCATTATACACTCATTTAAATAATCCGTAAATGTAAAATAAATGTGCGTCGGCCGGGAGTCGAACCCGGATCGACTGCTTGGAAGGCAACCATGCTTTTTTTTCTCTTTTAAACTGGAAAGCAACCATGCTGACCGTTACACCACCGACGCCTTGAGTCTGAACTGCTTGTCTTTAAATAAAACTGTTAAAGGAATTTTGTTTGCCGCTGTAAGCTGTTTTGTTAATGTTTCCGGGTCAAATCATCACTAGGCTCAGCACGCCACGTCAATATGTTAGACAGACTGTACAAGGTAAAACTACATCAGTAGAGGATGTTTATCTCTGTAGAGTAGCACACACTGTGTAGGAGAGCTCTTAGGTTTATTGAAAAATTTCTTTTTTTTAGTAAAATGGTTACTGCCTTACTTCTACTTGTTACCTGTTGTTTGCATGGACCTAAAACTATCTGAAGTTATTGTCACTTTTATTTATACCCAAACTAAGCGTCTAACAATACTCATAGCTTTCGTAACCGTCATCGTTTCCTCTTGTTATTTGTGTGTATATTTCCTGTCTTTATTAAAGCTATTTAATGTTCTCCGTTGTTTTTGGTCTGTTTTTCCTGTTACATAGTTGTTTGAGGTAACTATTGTGGGGACCCTTCGTAATCATCGATTTCTTCCTGTTTCCAAAATCGAATTGACGAGAAAACAGTACAAACATAAACATTATAACGATCTGGGCAATATCTTCATAAATTGTTATCATTTTCTTGGAAAAATCACCAGAAATATGAAGTAAGGGCGTAACTCTATAAAAAAAGCAAGTTTCTTGTTGCAAAAAGCCAAACAAGACAAGTATTTAACAGCACCGATTGACTTTTTTCATCTGTCTAGGACTCAGCATTGGTAGTAAAGGTCAAAGGATTAAACACGAATCCATGTCTTATCAAATTAACAACTTTTGGCAACAACATTTAATCTAAACTAGTATTTCATATAAACAGTGCAATAAGAACTATTTTTTGTGTTTTTTTACTTTTTCAAAACCCATATTAATAATGTTCTTGTCATCCATTTAGGAATTAAAGACGCGGTGATCGTTTATTTTCAAGTTTTCAGGACTTAAAACTATTGTCCGGCTTGTTGTAACCTTTATTGTCTCAAAATGCGTCATGTTTTTATGAACACTAATTTGTTCGCACAGTCTGTTTTCAACATATTCTTGTACAACATATCAGCGAGTATCAGAACGTCGCATAACTGTTTCTATTATAGTGTCAAAGTTCAGTCAATCTAGAAATTACAACAATGAAAGTGTTTTACAATCTGATACAGTTATTTTGAAACCAAAGTATTAACCTAAAGTTCAACAGCCCCTTCAGTGATGTTAAGTTACAACACAAAGTGCAGCTATATGATATGATATGTCTTATCTAAAACGATTAATGAAACATCGGCTTTAAGTTATATAATATCTATTACCAATGTGAAATGTGAAATCACATGTTTGTGTCTTCCACTTATCTTTCTAGATACAAAGTGGTAGACTCTGCTAGTCTTAGTCCCGAGGTTTGCCGTATCCTTGAGAGACACAGTGATCTCTTTTTGGGTTCATACTATACACACTTTACTTTTTGTTACTTTGAAATTAACCAGTATTCATCTAGCATTTAAAATATGTATCATTAAGGAGTCTTACATATGCACCTTTCTATTTTAATCTCAGTCTTAACAGGTTTGAATTTCAACGTTTTTGAACCCTTGCAACACCAATGAAATCTAGAAGGAAATGGAACAATAGAATAAAAAGGTTTCAACAAAACCATAACCCTAACTCAAAGTCCATAACACAAGAGTAAAATATAAATAGAGGAAAGTTTACATGGAGAACCATGAAACAGAACAAGGACGAAACAGCAATACAGTGCAGTGGTGTTACTCATCATGTTTTAAGTGTCTCTGTTTTTCATCTTTGAGTGTATTG
This sequence comes from Mizuhopecten yessoensis, assembly GCF_002113885.1. Classification (NCBI taxonomy): domain Eukaryota; kingdom Metazoa; phylum Mollusca; class Bivalvia; order Pectinida; family Pectinidae; genus Mizuhopecten; species Mizuhopecten yessoensis. The sequence continues at coordinate 355,514 of NW_018408902.1, read as the reverse complement.
AACTTGAATCCCTTTGTTATTGAAATGAAACATAGCGGATAAAGTATATTCGGAAATAAGACCTTTATAGAAAAGTTCATTAACAAAACGACTTGTCAATCTCGTTTTCAACAAAACTACAATCAACAAACTGACACCTTATCCAAAGTTCATATACATGTACATACTTAGGTAGTCCGGAGTTTAATTCCTCTTTAACTAGCTGTCGAGAGGTAAGCTTGCGTCAATAAAAGAATGGTTGTTACCAGCCGAAACTACCAAAATCTTGATAAAATATTTCAGTAACATGTTTTAAAAATATACATGTCTAAATGCATATCGAAAGTTTGTGATATTGTATTGATAAAAGAACTTAAGATAGTATCTCATTTTATATAGATTGTACCATATTTTCAATTGATATATCTTTTCGTCTCCACGAAAACGTTTATGACATTTTACATCACAATAACTACCAGAGATAGAAAGCGTTTGCCTGATTCATATTATTGATACCTAACTGGTGAGTAAAACTGTTTTATGCATGGAAATCGGAAAATTCAAAATAGTTCTGTTAGTTTTCTTCTATTATTTGAACACAAACCACCAGATAATGTAATGTTTGTTCAGTACAGTGTACTTTTGTAAAGGCTAATAAGATATGTCAACGAAGATGGATGTCAACTTAATTTGCTTCTAATATATGACCAAATATTAAACGAAGCTCAGCTGAATCGAGTCATTCCGGTACATATATAACAACTGTTGTACATACGCTTACAGCTTAGCCATATCGACATCGATTTTGTGGACAACTCGTACACATTTTACACCATTGCGTGCATTCGCTTCACTGGTCTTTTGATTGATGGAGGTGACAGTGTACATATCGTACTAGTCATCGAAACGTCACATAGACTTTTCATAATCCATACCTACCAACCTAAAGACAATGTTTCGAAATATGCTTCTTATATAGATAACACAAATAAATATATTCTTAATCAGCTATATGATATGGTAAACTTGCTTGTCAAATATATAATAAATAGCTACGGTATGTCGATACCTCTTTGACTGCAATTTATACCACATAAATGTATTTTTATTACAGCTATGCTGCATCTAAACCGCATTTGTTAGTCATATTGACACCAATAAAATAATTATGCTGAGGGTTGACCGAGATATTTGTCAATATACACTCATTTAAATAATCCGTAAATGTAAAATAAATGTGCGTCGGCCGGGAGTCGAACCCGGATCGACTGCTTGGAAGGCAACCATGCTGACCGTTACACCACCGACGCCTTGAGTATGAACTGCTTGTCTTTAGTTAAAACTGTTAAAGGAATTTTGTTTGCCGCTGTAAGCTGTTTTTTTAATGTTTCCGGGTCAAATCATCACTAGGCTCAGCACGCCACGTCAATATGTAAGACAGACTGTACATGGTAAAACTACATCAGTAGAAGATGTTTATCTCTGTAGAGTAGCACACACTGTGTAGGAGACCTCTTAGGTTTATTGAAAAATGTCATTTTTTTTAATAAAATGGTTACTGCCTTACTTCTACTTGTTAACTGTTGTTTGCATTGACCTAAAACTATCTGAAGTTATTGTCACTTTTATTTATACCCAAACTAAGCGTCTAACAATACTCATAGCTTTCGTAACCGTCATCGTTTCCTCTTGTTATTTGTGTGTGTATTCCTGTCTTTAATAAAGCTATTTAATGTTCTCCGTTGTTTTTGGTCTGTTTTTCCTGTTACATAGGTGTTTGAGGTAATTATTGTGGGGACCCTTCGTAATCATCGATTTCTTCCTGTTTCCAAAATCGAATTGACGAGAAAACAGTACAAACATAAACATTATAACGATCTGGGCAATATCTTCATACATTGTTATCATTTTCTTGGAAAAATCACCAGAAATATGAAGTAAGGAAGTAACTCTATAAAAAACAAGTTTCTTGTTGCAAAAAGCCAAAAAAGGCAAGTATTTAACAGCACCGATTGACCGTTTTGATCTATCTAGGACTCAGCATTTGTAGTAAAGGTCAACGCATTAAACACAAATCCATGTCTTATCAAATTAACAACTTTTGGCAACAACATTTAATCTAAACTAGTATTTCATATAAACAGTGCAATAAGAACTATTTTTGTGTTTTTTACTTTTCAAAACTCATATCAAGAATGTTCTTGACATCCATTTAGGAATTAAAGACGCGGTGATCGTTTATTTTCAAGTTTTCAGGACTTAAAACTATTGTCCGGCTTGTTGTAACCTTTATTGTCTCAAAATGGGTCATGTTTTTATGAACATTAATTTGTCCGCACAGTCTGTTTTCAACATATTCTTGTACAACATATCAGCGAGTATCAGAACGTCACATAACTGTTTCTATCATAGTGTCAAAGTCCAGTCAATCTAGAAATTACAACAATGAAAGTGTTTTACAATCTGATACAGTTATTTTGAAACCAAAGTATTAACCTAAAGTTCAACAGCCCCTTCAGTGATGTTAAGTTACCACACAAAGTGCAGCTATATGATATGATATGTCTTATCTAAAACGATTAATGAAACATCGACTTTATATAATATCTATTACCAATGTTAAATGTGAAATCACATGTTTGTGTCTTCCACTTATCTTTCTAGATACAAAGTGGTAGACTCTGCTAGTCTTAGTCCCGAGGTTTGCCGTATCCTTGAGAGACACAGTGATCTCTTTTTGGGTTCATACTATACACACTTTCCTTTTTGTTACTTGGAATTAACCAGTATTCATCTAGCATTTGAAATATGTATCATTAAGGAGTTTTACATATTCACCTTTCTATTTTAATCTCAGTCACAGGTTTAGATTTCAGCGTTTTTTGAACTCTTGCAACACCAATGCATTCTAGAAGGAAATGGAACAATAGAATAAAAAGGTTTCAACAAGACCATAACCCGAACTCAAAGTCTATACCACATGAGTAAAATATAAATAGAGGAAAGTTTACATGGAAAACCATGAAACAGAACAAGGACGAAACAGCAATACAGTGCAGTGGTGTTACTCATCATTTTTTACGTGTCTGTTTTTCATCTTTGAGTGTATTGAACTTGAATCCCTTTGTTATTGAAATGAAACATAGCGGATAAAGTATATTAAGAAATAAGACCTTTATAGAAAAGTTCATTAACAAAACGACTTGTCAATCTCGTTTTCAACAAAACTACAATCAACAAACTGACACCTTATCCAAAGTTCATATACATGTACATACTTAGGTAGTCCGGAGTTTAATTCCTCTTTTACTAGCTGTCGAGAGGTAAGCTTGCGTCAATAAAAGAATAGTTGTTACCAGCCGATACTACCAAAAATCTTGATAAAATATTTCAGTAACATGTTTTAATAATATACAGGTCTAAATGCATATCCAAAGTTTGTGATATTGTATTGATAAAAGAACTAAAGATAGTGTCTCATTTCATATAGATTGTACCATAATTTCAATCAATATATCTTTTCGTCTCCACGAAAACGTGTATGACATTTTACATCACAATAACTACCAGAGATAGAAAGCGTTTGCCTGATTCATATTATTGATACCTAATTGGTGAGTAAAACTGTTTTATGCATGGAAATCGGAAAATTCAAAATAGTTCTGTTAGTTTTCTTCTATTATTTGAACACAAACCACCAGATAATGTGATGTTTGTTCAGTACAGAGTACTTTTGTAAAGGCTGATCAGATATGCCAACGAAGATGGATGTCAACTTAACTTGCTTCTAATATGTGACCAAATATTAAACGAAGTTCAGCTGAATCGAGTCATTTCGGTACATATATAACAACTGTTGTACATACGCTTACAGCTTAGCCGTATCGACATCGATATTGTGGACAACTCGTACACATTTTACACCATTGCGTGCATTCGCTTCACTGGTCATTTGTCTGATGGAGGTGACAGTGTACATATCGTACTAGTCATCGAAACGTCACAAAGACTTTTCATAATCCATACCTACCAACCTGAAGACAATGTTTCGAAATATGCTTCTTATATAGATAACACAAATAGTTATATTCTTAATCAGCTATATGATATGGTAAACTTGCTTGTCAAATATACAATAAATAGCTACGGTATGTCGATACCTCTTTGACTGCAATTTATACCACATAAATGTATTTTTATTACAGCTATGCTGCATCTAAACCGCATTTGTTAGTCATATTGACACCAATAAAATAATTATGCTGCGGGTTGACCGAGATATTTGTCAATATACACTCATTTAAACAATCCGTAAATGTAAAATAAATGTGCGTCGGCCGGGAGTCGAACCCGGATCGACTGCTTGGAAGGCAACCATGCTGACCGTTACACCACCGACGCCTTGAGTATGAACTGCTTGTCTTTAAATAAAACTGTTAAAGGAATTTTGTTTGCCGCTGTAAGCTGTTTTTTTAATGTTTCCGGGTCAAATCATCACTAGGCTCAGCACGCCACGTCAATATGTAAGACAGACTGTACATGGTAAAACTACATCAGTAGAAGATGTTTATCTCTGTAGAGTAGCACACACTGTGTAGGAGAGCTCTTAGGTTTATTGAAAAATGTCATTTTTTTTAATAAAATGGTTACTGCCTTACTTCTACTTGTTAACTGTTGTTTGCATTGACCTAAAACTATCTGAAGTTATTGTCACTTTTATTTATACCCAAACTAAGCGTCTAACAATACTCATAGCTTTCGTAACCGTCATCGTTTCCTCTTGTTATTTGTGTGTGTATTCCTGTCTTTAATAAAGCTATTTAATGTTCTCCGTTGTTTTTGGTCTGTTTTTCCTGTTACATAGGTGTTTGAGGTAATTATTGTGGGGACCCTTCGTAATCATCGATTTCTTCCTGTTTCCAAAATCGAATTGACGAGAAAACAGTACAAACATAAACATTATAACGATCTGGGCAATATCTTCATACATTGTTATCATTTTCTTGGAAAAATCACCAGAAATATGAAGTAAGGAAGTAACTCTATAAAAAACAAGTTTCTTGTTGCAAAAAGCCAAAAAAGGCAAGTATTTAACAGCACCGATTGACCGTTTTGATCTATCTAGGACTCAGCATTTGTAGTAAAGGTCAACGCATTAAACACAAATCCATGTCTTATCAAATTAACAACTTTTGGCAACAACATTTAATCTAAACTAGTATTTCATATAAACAGTGCAATAAGAACTATTTTTGTGTTTTTTACTTTTCAAAACTCATATCAAGAATGTTCTTGACATCCATTTAGGAATTAAAGACGCGGTGATCGTTTATTTTCAAGTTTTCAGGACTTAAAACTATTGTCCGGCTTGTTGTAACCTTTATTGTCTCAAAATGCGTCATGTTTTTATGAACATTAATTTGTTCGCACAGTCTGTTTTCAACATATTCTTGTACAACATATCAGCAAGTATCAGAACGTCACATAACTGTTTCTATCATAGTGTCAAAATCCAGTCAATCTAGAAATTACAACAATGAAAGTGTTTTACAATCTGATACAGTTATTTTGAAACCAAAGTATTAACCTAAAGTTCAACAGCCCCTTCAGTGATGTTAAGTTACCACACAAAGTGCAGCTATATGATATGATATGTCTTATCTAAAACGATTAATGAAACATCGGCTTTAAGTTATATAATATCTATTACCAATGTTAAATGTGAAATCACATGTTTGTGTCTTCCACTTATCTTTCTAGATACAAAGTGGTAGACTCTGCTAGTCTTAGTCCCGAGGTTTGCCGTATCCTTGAGAGCCACAGTGATCTCTTTTTGGTTTCATACTATACACACTTTACTTTTTGTTACTTTGAAACTAACCAGTATTCATCTAGCATTTGAAATATGTATCATTAAGGAGTCTTACATATGCACCTTTCTATTTTAATCTCAGTCTTAACAGGTTTGAATTTCAACGTTTTTCAACCCTTGCAACACCAATGAATTCTAGAAGGAAATGGAACAATAGAATATAAAGGTTTCAACAAAACCATAACCCGAACTCAAAGTCCATAACACAAGAGTAAAATATAAATAGAGGAAAGTTTACATGGAGAACCATGAAACAGAACAAGGACGAAACAGCAATACAGTGCAGTGGTGTTACTCATAAATTTAACGTGTCTCTGTTTTTCATCTTTGAGTGTATTGAACTTGAATCCCTTTGTTATTGAAAAGAAACATAGCGGATAAAGTATATTCAGAAATAAGACCTTTATAGAAAAGTTCATCAACAAAATGACTTGTCAATCTCGTTTTCAACAAAACTACAATCAACAAACTGACACCTTATCCAAAGTTCATATACATGTACATACTTAGGTAGTCCGGAGTTTAATTCCTCTTTAACTAGCTGTCGAGAGGTAAGCTTGCGTCAATAAAAGAATGGTTGTTACCAGCCGAAACTACCAAAATCTTGATAAAATATTTCAGTAACATGTTTTAATAATATACATGTCTAAATGCATATCCAAAGTTTGTGATATTGTATTGATAAAAGAACTTAAGATAGTGTCTCATTTCATATAGAATGTACCATAATTTCAATTAATATATCTTTTCGTCTCTACGAAAACGTTTATGACATTTTACATCACAATAACTATCAGAGATAGAAAGCATTTGCCTGATTCATATTATTGATACCTAACTGGTGAGTAAAACTGTTTTATGCATGGAAATCGGAAATAGGAAACAAGATATTTAAAGTGTCTTCTGTTTTCAAACTCTTTCCAAGTTAACAAACATAACGACATATCTATAGCTCTTTAAGTATGTTATATTGTGTCTATGACACCTTGTGCTATCTTCAATTTCAAAATAGTTCTGTTAGTTTTCTTCTATTATTTGAACACAAACCACCAGATAATGTAATGTTTGTTCAGTACATTGTACTTTTGTAAAGGCTGATAAGATATGTCAACGTAGATGGATGTCAACTTAACTTGATTCTAATATATGACCAAATATTAAACGAAGCTCAGCTGAATCGAGTCATTTCGGTACATATATAACAACAGTTGTACATACGCTTACAGCGTAGCCGAATCGACATCGATTTTGTGGACAACTCGTACACATTTTACACTATTGTGTGCATTCGCGTCACTGGTCATTTGACTGATGGAGGTGACAGTGTACATATCGTACAAGTCATCGAAACGTCACAAAGACTTTTCATAATCCATACCTACCAACCTGAAGACAATGTTTCGAAATATGCTTCTTATATAGATAACACAAATAGTTATATTCTTAATCAGCTATATGATATGGTAAACTTGCATGTCAAATATACAATAAATAACTACGGTATGTCGATACCTCTTTGACTGCAATTTATACCACATAAATGTATTTTACTTACAGCTATTCTGTATCTTGACCGCATTTGTTAGTCATATTGACACCAATAAAATAACTATGCTGCGGGTTGACCGAGATATTTGTCATTATACACTCATTTAAATAATCCGTAAATGAAAATAAGTGTGCGTCGGCCGGGAGTCGAACCCGGATCGACTGCTTGGAAGGCAACCATGCTGACCGTTACACCACCGACGCCTTGAGTATGAACTGCTTCTCTTTAAATAAAACTGTTAAAGGAATTTTGTTTGCCGCTGTAAGCTGTTTTTTTAATGTTTCCGGGTCAAAACATCACTAGGCTCAGCACGCCACGTCAATATGTTAGACAGACTGTACATGGTAAAACTACATCAGTAGAGGATGTTTATCTCTGTAGAGTAAGCACACACTGTGTAGGAGAGCTCTTAGGTTTATTGAAAAATGTCATTCTTTTTAATAAAATGGTTACTGCCTTACTTCTACTTGTTAACTGTTGTTTGCATGGACCTAAAACTATCTGAAGTCATTGTCACTTTTATTTATACCCAAACTAAACGTCTAACAATACTCATTGATTTCGTAACCGTCATCGTTTCCTCTTGTTATTTGTGTGTGTATTTCCTGTCTTTATTAAAGCTATTTAATGTTCTCCGTTGTTTTTGGTCTGTTTTTCCCATTAAATAGTTGTTTGAGGTAACTATTGTGGGGACCCTTCGTAATCATCGATTTCTTCCAGTTTCCAAAATCGAATTGACGAGAAAACAGTACAAACATAAACATTATAACGATCTGGACAATATCTTCATACATTGTTATCATTTTCTTGGAAAAATCACCAGAAATATGAAGTAAGGAAGTAACTCTATAAAAAACAAGTTTCTTGTTGCAAAAAGCCAAACAAGGCAAGTATTTAACAGCACCGATTGACCGTTTTTATCTATTTTGGACTCAGCATTGATAGTAAAGGTCAAAGGATTAAACACAAATCCATGTCTTATCAAATTAACAACTTTTGGCAACAACATTTAATCTAAACTAGTATTTCATATAAACAGTGCAATAAGAACTATTTTTGAGTTTTTTACTTTTCAAAACCCATATTAGGAATGTTCTTGACATCCATTTAGGAATTAAAGACGCGATGATCGTTTATTTTCAAGTTTTCAGGACTTAAAACTATTGTCCGGCTTGTTGTAACCTTTATTGTCTCAAAATGGGTCATGTTTTTATGAACATTAATTTGTCCGCACTGTCTGTTTTCAACATATTCTTGTACAACTTATCAGCGAGTATCAGAACGTCACATAACTGTTTCTATCATAGTGTCAAAGTCCGGTCAATCTAGAAATTACAACAATGAAAGTGTTTTACAATCTGATACAGTTATTTTGAAACCAAAGTATTAGCTTAAAGTTCAACAGCCCCTTCAGTGATGTTAAGTTACCACACAAAGTGCAGCTATATGATATGATATGTCTTATCTAAAACGATTAATGAAACATCGGCTTTAAGTTATATGATATCTATTACAAATATTAAATGTGAAATCACATGTTTGTGTCTTCCATTTATCTTTCTAGATACAAACTGGTAGACTCTGCTAGTCTTAGTCCCGAGGTTTGCCGTAGCCTTGAGAGCCACAGTGATCTCTTTTTGGGTTCATACTATACACACTTTACTTTTTGTTACTTTGAAATTAACCAGTATTCATCTAGCATTTGAAATATGTATCATTAAGGAGTCTTACATATCCACCTTTCTATTTTAATCTCAGTCTTAACAGGTTTGAATTTCAACGTTTTTGAACTCTTGCAACACCAATTAAATCTAGAAGGAAATGGAACAATAGAATAAAATGTTTTCAACAAAACCATTACCCGAACTCAAAGTCCATACCACAAGAGTAAAATATAAATAGAGGAAAGTTTACATGAAGACCCATGAAACAGAACAAGGACGAAACAGCAATACAGTGCAGTGGTGTTACTAATCATTTTTAACGTGTCTCTTTTTTCATCATTGAGTGAATTGCACTTGAATCCCTTTGTTATTGATATGAAACATAGCGGATAAAGTATGTTCAGAAATAAGTCCTTTATAGAAAAGTTCATCAACAAAATGACTTGTCAATCTCGTTTTCAACAAAACTGCAATCAACAAACTGACACCTTATCCAAAGTTCATATACATGTACATACTTAGGTAGTCCGAAGTTTAATTCCTCTTTAACTAGCTGTCGAGAGGTAAGATTGAGTCAATAAAAGAATGGTTGTTACCAGCCGAAACTACCAAAATCTTGATAAAATATTTCAGTTACATGTTTTAATAATATACAGGTCTAAATGCATATCCAAAGTTTGTGATATTGTATCGATAAAAGAACTTAAGCTAGTGTCTATTTCATATAGATTGTACCATAATTTCAATTAATATATCTTTTCGTCTCCACGAAAACGTTTATGACATTTAACATCACAATAACTACCAGAGATAGAAAGCGTTTGCCTGATTCATATTATTGATACCTAACTGGTGAGTAAAACTGTTTTATTGATGGAAATCAGAAAAAGGAAACAATATTTTTAAAGTGTCTACTGTTTTCAAACTCTTTCCAAGTTAACAAACATAACGACAAATCTATAGCTCTTTAAGTATGTTTTATTGTGTCTATTACACCTTGTGCTATCTTCAATTTCAAAATAGTTCTGTTAGTTTTCTTCTATTATTTGAACACAAACCACCAGATAATGTGATGTTTGTTCAGTACAGAGTACTTTTGTAAAGGCTGATAAGATATGTCAACGTAGATGGATATCAACTTAACTTGCTTCTAATATATGACCAAATATTAAACGAAGCTCAGCTGAATCGAGTCATTTCGGTACATATATAACAACTGTTGTACATACGCTTACAGCTTAGCCGTATCGACATCGATATTGTGGACAACTCGTACACATTTTACACTATTGTGTGCATTCGCTTCACTGGTCATTTGTCTGATGGAGGTGACAGTGTACATATCGTACTAGTCATCGAAACGTCACAAAGACTTTTCATAATCCATACCTACCAACCTGAAGACAATGTTTCGAAATATGCTTCTTATATAGATAACACAAATAGTTATATTCTTAATCAGCTATATGATATGGTAAACTTGCTTGTCAAATATACAATAAATAGCTACGGTATGTCTATACCTCTTTGACTGCAATTTATACCACATAAATGTATTTTACTTACAGCTATGCTGTATCTAGACCGCATCTGTTCGTCATATTGACACCAATAAAATAACTATGCTGCGGGTTGACCGAGATATTTGTCATTATACACTCATTTAAATAATCAGTAAATGTAAAATATATGTGCGTCGGCCGGGAGTCGAACCCGGATCGACTGCTTGGAAGGCAACCATGCTGACCGTTACACCACCGACGCCTTGAGTATGAACTGCTTCTCTTTAAATAAAACTGTTAAAGGAATTTTGTTTGCCGCTGTAAGCTGTTTTTTTAATGTTTCCGGGTCAAAACATCACTAGGCTCAGCACGCCACGTCAATATGTTAGACAGACTGTACATGGTAAAACTACATCAGTAGAGGATGTTTATCTCTGTAGAGTAGCACACACTGTGTAGGAGAGCTCTTAGTTTTATTGTAAAATGTCAACATTTTATGAAATGGTTAATTCATATACTTCCACAGCTGGTAAAACTGTAGTTTGCATAGACCTAAACCTATGTGGCATTTATTGCCACTTGTATCTATACGCAAACTAAATATCGAATATTTACATTTGCGCTGCATTGCCACTGTGTAAACCAAGCAATTAACGTGACCTTAAGGTTTACAAACAATGCGGAAGTCACGTTTGACTCTCGTTTGGGATTTCTTTACGATAGGTTGTATTGTAGACACACGAATCTTTAATGTTCACAATGCAGAATACTAGCAATATAATGTCTACCCCGGGGTTCCATTGACTGCTCAACATTCAACAATTGTGAATTCAATTTCAACAAATAACTGGATGGCGACATGTTTTCCCACCGCGACCGAAGTACTGATTTGTGAGTTTTACAAACATGCTTCCGCGGTGTGACGTTATTAACGTGCGATGTTAATGAGCAGTGGTGCTAATGTTATTCTTGTGCTTTAAATGCACTCTTATGATCATAACGATGAAAACTATCAAATAAAACTATACGAAATGACAAAACTTCACAGAGGATATTGGCGGGATTTTCAAATTTTTCATATCGTTATTATTTTTGTAAGGACTGAAACGCATGAAACTGTAAATATAAGTATTATACTGCTTTAAGATGTCATTCATAGGCAATATGAATGTCCAAACTGTAAATTTAAGTATTATACTGCTTTAAGATGTCATTCATAGGCAACATGAACGTCCACTACATTCATATTGCCTATGAATGGCATTTAAAAGCAGTTTCATTCTTAAATAACACGGTTGGGTTTCGTCATATTGTATGTGTATTGCCTGTCTTTATAAAAGCTATTTAATGCCGTCCGTTGTTATCGGAGTCTTTCTTGTATTCACTGCAGGTTCGGGAAAGTATTAGACTGGTTTTCCTGTTACATAGTTGTATGAGGTTACCATTGTGGGGACCATCCTTATCATCGATCTCTTCCTGTATCTAAGTCAAATTGACGACAAAACAATGCATAGATGAAAATGATAACGATTTGGGCGACATATTTTTAAATTGTTATTTTATATTTTATGCACAACGCTGCAACTGTCTTTAAGGCTTGAAATGACTCATGGATATAACCATTCTCCTTAAATTTCACTAGAAATACGAAATAAGGAAGTAAGTGTTTCTTGGTGTAGGAAGACAAACAAAATAAGCATTTAACTGCATCATGTGACCCTTTTTTTCGATCTAGAACTCGTCAGTGGTAGTAAAGGTATAAATCCATGTTTAATCAAATGTACAACTTTTGGCAATAACAGATTATCTAAACTAGTACTACATGTAAACTGTATTATATATATGCTTTCATTTTTTTCAAAATCTATATTAAGAATGTTCCTGTCGGCACATTAGACATCAATAAAGCACTGATCGGTTATTACCAGGTGTTTTAAGGCTTAATACTATTGTCCGGCTTGTTGCCGACTTTGTTGTCTTAAAATAGGGCATGTTTTATGAACATTAATTTGTCCGCACTTAAAATGGGGCATGTTTTCGCACAGTTTGTTTTAAAAACCTTGAACAATATATCAGAGAGCATCAGAACGCCACAGAACTGTTTCTACTGTAGTGTCAAAGTCCAGTCAACCTAGAAATTACAACACCGAAAATGCTTTTTTGACACTCTGATACAGTTCAATCAAAACCCAAGTAGTAGCTGGCATTCAACAACCCCCTCAGTGATGTAACGTAACCACAACTTTCAGCTCTATTATATGTTTTACAATTTTATTTAGAATTATAAACGAAACATCTTTCAAGATACAAGTTGTTAGACTCTGCTAGTCTTAGTGTGTGCAGGAGAGAACTGACATAGGCATAGCCTGTTGTTCGATCCCATTTATATACCATCATGAATAAAATTTGTTGAAAAGAATAGTCTTAGTCCCGAGGTTTGCCGTAGCCTTGATAGCCACGGTGATCTCTTTTATGGTTCATACTATACACACTTTACTTGTTATTAATTTGAAATTAACCAGTACCCCTCTAGCATTTGAAATATGCACCATTCAAGGGTCTTACTCTTCCACCTTTTGCTCAACTCTACCAACACCAATGAGTTTTGGAATGAAAAATACCGATAGAAAAGTTTCAACACAACCATAGTTCGTACTCAAAATCCATAAACTACGGGTAGAATTTTAATAGAGGAAAGTTTACAGGTTTTTACCCTATCCTTGAAATAGTAAAAGGACGAAACAATTTGATGATGCAATGTTACTCATTTTTGGCAATCATTTTGCATGCATGAGTGTTACGTTCATCTTTGAGTGTATTGAACTTGAATCCCTAGTTATTGGAATGATACATAGTGGATCTAGCGAAGTCGGAAATAAGACCTTCATGAAAATGTAGTTCATTGATATAATGAGGATGTCAGTCTTTTCTGCAATAAAACTGCATACTACGACCTGGCACCTTATCCAGAGTTCATACACATACCTATGTTAAGGGGAGGTTAATTCCTCTCTTGCTAGCTGTTCAGATGTAAACCTGCATCCAATCAAGATGGCTATGATGAGTCGAAACTGTAAAATATGTTTTAAACTATCTCAGTAACAAGTTCAGTTATTGATATAGGCCACATGACTGTCCATTTCACATTGATACACAGATAAAATATGTAACATGGGACATTTACTATCATTTTGTGGTTTCGACTTGCCACATCTATTCTTATTTGAGACTGGTATGCTTTTCAACACCTAGGGATGGAGAAGGACCCAACTATGCAAATTACTGGAAGGTAAAATGTCATTTAGTAACATTTAGGTTGGTTACATTGACATTTTATAATGTTGGTAAATTATTTCATGAAGGCATCAGTCTTAATCCCTTATTGTAGAAATAGCTAATTTCGTTCTGTATCATTTTCATTACTGAAGTTTGAGGTCAATATATTAAAACTACATACCAAATACTGATGTTAAATTGCGATTCTTAATCATGACTTATTTATATGGTCATCGGTCCTGTAAGTGTTGAATTTGTTTGCTTCCTGCAATCATGAATAAATTGATAAAGGCATTGCATTGTTACTAACTGCAAGTTACACTTATTTGCAAATATTCATACAAAAGTCTCGTTCTGTGATTCCAATGTATTTTAAAAAAGCACAAAACACTCAAATCCAACATATGCGAATTTCCTTTGATTAAGCTGAAAGAATTTGGATTATTTTAGAAACGTACACATACGTTTTTGTATAAGGATCTAATTGTAGGTAAATGTTGATAGCTTACAACTGTCAGATCAAAGGTAAAGACACCAACTTCTTCGGTATGCGACATACAACAACTAAACTCTTTTACGAAAATACGAATATTTCATTTCAATTATGTTATTTGGGGGATATATTTTAAGATGTGGCATTCTTTGTTTAGAAAACGCAACCCTTTTCAAACTTTAACAACGCTCTCACATATGATACACATAATATACATAGCATATATTGTAACCAATATGGGGTATACAATGACATGAAACACCTCCGACATTAAAGAAAAATTGAAAGGAAACCGATTTTGTCTTCTCCTCAGAAATGTTCGAGATATCATACATCAGAAAAAACTACCGGAGATGGAAAACTTTTTGCTTATTACACATTATTTGTACCAAACTGGAAAGTAAAATGTTATTTCTGCATATAAATCATAAATAGGATTAAAAGGATATCTAAATATGTACAAAAGAACTTTGGTTTTCAGAACTCCGTCCAAGTTCTCATCTATAGTTTAATTTTTGTGTTTTATTGTGTCTATTACACAATGTGCATTTGAAGTTTCAAAGAAGTTCTGGGTTTTTTTCTTAGATATTGACTTCTATTAATTGGTATAAACGAGTGTGTATAAAAGGCTTTGGTCCCATACAATATAGTTTTGAAAAGGCTGATTAGATAAGCCAATATATCAAATCATAGAGATATCATAAATAGTTATATTCTTATTTATATGTCAAACAAACTTGCTTGTAAAATATTTCAAAACGCTACGGCTATACCTCTTTTATTGAAATTTAGCCAATAAAATAACTATGCCATGGGTCGACCGAGATATTTGTGATAATGTAAAATAAATGTGCGTCGGCCGGGAGTCGAACCCGGATCGACTGCTTGGAAGGCAACCATGCTGACCGTTACACCACCGACGCTACATATCTTACCGGTTGTAAGATAGGTACAGAGACTTGAGTATTCTATGTTTGTGTTTAGTTGAAACTGTTAATGGAATTCTGCCGCTGTAAGCGTTTTTGTGTTTCCGGATCAAATCATCAATAGTTCAGCACGCCACGTCAATATGTTAGACAGACTGTACATGATAAAACTATAGCAGTATAACTGTATCTCAGTAGAGTAGTAGCACAAACTGTGTAGGAGAGCTCTTAGTTTTATTGCAAAATGTCATTTTTTTAATGAAATGGTTACTGCCTTACTTCTACTTGTTAACTGTTGTTTGCATGGACCTAAAACTAGTTATTATCACTTTTATTTACTCATGGCTTTCGTAACCGTCATCGTTTCCTCTTGTTATTTGTGTGTGTATTCCTGTCTTTATAAAAGCTATTTAATGTTATCCGTTTTTATTGGTCTGATTTTCCTGTTACATAGTTGTATGAGGTAACTATTGTGGGGACCCAGCGTAATTATCGATTTCTCCCTGTTTCAAAAATGTAATTGACGGAAAAACATTACAAAGATAATCATTATAACGATCTTGGCAATATCTTCATACATTGTTATCATTCTCCAGGAAAAAACCCACTAGAAATATGTAGCAACTATATAAAATTAAGTTCCTTGGTGTAGAAAGCCTCTCAGAGTAAGCATTGAACTGCGCCATATAACCTTTTTACCCATCTAGGACTCATCAGTGGAACTAAAGATCAAAAGTTTAAATCCAAGTTCTAATCAACTTAGCAACTTTCAGCAACAACATATAATCTAAACTAATATTTCATGTAAACCGTGTTGTAATGAATATTCATTAGCCTTGGGCTTTCAACTTTGTTTTTCAAAACCTATATTCAGATTGTTCCTGTCGTCCCAATATATACATTAATGAAGCACTGATCGTTTATTTCCAGGTGTTTCGTGGCCCAGTGCTATTGTCTGGGTTGGTGTTAACTGCATAATTATATTGTTTGAACTGCTTGAAGAAGGGGCGTTACTTTTTGAACAGATAGTTGACTGCACAGTCTGTTTTACACAAAGTTTAAGTATCAAACGACGATAGAACCACCAAAAGTAATATTTATTACTCACCAGCTACTTTCAATACTTTTATTAACATTGATCGGTTTTCAAATTCCTCGAAATTCTCTCTCACATAATAGACAAATATAATGATTGGCTAACGTTACAACAAACAAAAATCCAACAAAACGAAAGTGGTCCCATATCTGGCCTTTCGTGTGATTTTCTAACCTGTATGCATGGTGTACCTGTATGACCTGCCTTGTTAAGTGTGCCCTATAACGTTAGTGAGTTGTATCTTATCTAGAATAGACGGGTATAGTGATGGGTACCACAGGATGTACACCATATTCATATCCGTCAAAAGAATCAGATAGGAAATAATGATATTACCCACCTGTATCATACTCTAATTTTTATATTATTATTTTTGTTTTGTCAAAACGTTTACCGTCTGTGTCCACATCAGAGAGACGATAGAACCAAATATATATACTCAGTAGAAGGTAATACTTACGTATGGGAAATTTCATTTAAAACCATGAACACATACAGCTGTAAGTGTATTCAAATTGAATCTAGACATCATCATTTGATCTGGTCATTAATTCTATTTCAACCAGACACGGTAATGCTCTCTTGCTTTTGGGTTTCCATAACAAAATCTCTATTTGAATGTTTTTCTGTACAGTAACATGATCGATAATTACCAGGTGTGTCACATTTATGGTACACTATGAGATGTCTCTGTATAAGTTTTCGTGTTGGCTTAAAGAAGGGGTAAGTCACTTTGAACATTACTTCGTCCGCCCTGTCAATTTACACTGATGTTTTGAATCAATGACGAGAAATAATTATGCAAAAGTGATAGTACGATCTTACTGTCCCCTTTCCTTTCCTCTGTATTTTACATACTGTATGTTTCCGAACACTTGAATCGATTTTTATTCAGTTGACATTTAGTACCAGCGATGGGTAAATAATATACGAAATGGACACAGTGGTGCAGTACAGGATGTCATGGACAAGAGGTGGTCCTTGATTTGTATAGCCGGGAGTTTTAAAAACTGTTACATGATGTACCCGTCTTACCTGGTCTAAATAAAGCCTTGTGCCTCATAATGCTGTTGACGACAAACTTTCCTGGATAAGATGGGAGACGTAACGACGGGTGCCACATGTGGCGAGAGAGACGTTCACATTTACGGGTTTTGACTCCAGTTCATAGAAGGAGTTCGTGATGTCTTTCTCTTATTTGATCACTTCTCGATTCCTCCTGTTGTGTTTGCGTATCAACGTTGAGTTCCAAGTTAGATGCTGTGGTTGGTTTTTAATTACGGTTAAAAATAAAATGTAAATTTATCATGTCTTTTTACATACATGGTTGGTGCCTTAAGCGATCTGTCAGAAGACTGCAGTTGCACAGGTTCTAAGATTATCCGATACCTGTACACATACAAATGTAACACTGCAATATGTTACATGAAAATGAACACAGAAATGTAGCTGTTTTTACGGTAAGAAAGCTTGCGAATTTCATACATCACTGCATTACACATACATAAAAAGTGTTAGATGTAAGCTGTTTATATAATTAGAACTAAATCATAACTAATGAATAATAAAATAGTTAAAAGTGCAAAAAATATTCTGTTAAGAGGATTTTTCTATTAAAAAATAATAAAAAGGTAATAAAAAAATAAATGTGCGTCGGCCGGGAGTCGAACCCGGATCGACTGCTTGGAAGGCAACCATGCTGACCGTTACACCACCGACGCCTTGAAGATAAGTGAGTTTATTAATGACAAATCTCTGGATATCTTCTTAAACCATCACTCATCTTAGTTATTTATGATAGCTACAAAGTGTTTGTTATTCATTGGAAAATAATGTATTAATACGGTATCTCCAAATCATATGTCGTTATACTTAGAAAAATATCACAGTCCGGCAGACGAGGTGGCTGTACAAGACGATATTCCACCGGAGGCAAACACTGCACTATTTATTCAATAGCTACTTATATTTACGGACTAGACAGTAATCTACTTGTCCTAACTGATATTCATATAATAGGAACAGCTTACTTATACGGGCAATATTTGTCTTCCGTACAATAGGCCTAGTATTTAAATACTTCCAGGCAGTGATTTGTCTATAGATACAATACCGCATAATGAACAAATCATCTTTCGAATAGTTACAATCTTCGCGGGGAACTGGAGAGGCAAAAATGATATGCTGTCCGTTATATTATCGACGACCTTATCATATGTAAATGTGTGGTATAAATCATCTTCAAAAAGATCATGACATCACGTGCATTGTCATCTTTAATACTGCTTATATGACCTGGGATGTAAGACTGCTAGGCCTAAAACTGATAGTGTATGTACAATTTAAGCTGATCTCTAGGCAAACTCCACTGTGTGATAGGTCTGACCTCCTTGTTACCGTCAGAGACGTATATATTCGTCTCTGTTACCGTTTATGAGCTCGTTTCACACTTATGTCTTATCTTTGTATTGCCGTTCACTTTTACATTATTTTGACATCTTTGACCCATAGTTACATCTGTAAATCTTCTTTAACTCTTCTTACCCGCATTTCAAATAGCTCATTTTACTGGTATATTAACTATCGCATCAATATCAATTTTTCATGTACAGTTTCATGTAATATGCTTCAAGCTATAACTAATATTGTTGTGTGTGTATGTGTTTCTATTTACATTTTCAACAAATATCTGATAAACACAATTACAGTTACAAAAATCCTTCGTGTACAACCGAAGACCATATGTTTGAGTTACATGTAATACATGAATTTATTTCGGATTATTTAAGGAATGATTTTTATTTTTTCAACATTTATGAGGTCATAACAACAATGGGTTTATGGACATATTGAATGAATCGCGTTAGCGATTCATGTAAAATATGTCCAAAAACCCATTGTTGTTATGACCTCATTAATGTTGAAAAAATAAATATCATTCCTTATATTTACATTGACGAATCCTTTCAGTGGATCGATATAACAACGAATAAAACAAATAAACAGGGTTTGTTCCTGCTTATACACGGGTGCAACGCAGTGGCGAGAACAGTGTTTTTTCGCGGGGAAATGTGACACTATCGTGAGAGATCTTAGCAACCGTCAACAACAATAACACAACAACATGTAGTTCCATATTCAATGTTTATTTGTAGCACAGGACACGTGAATACGTGGATATTTCACAAAGCACAGTTCAATAATATTTTAAGATGTAAGAATTAAGCATCTAGGTCGGTCGTGCCGAGTGAGTAGTTTTTGTAGTGTATTACTACGCAGTGTGATCAGGTTACTATCGGTTCCCACGTGCTGAGATTCTATGAACACCTGTGTTATGCATTTATGAATGTAATTTTTGTCAATGGGTCTAAGCATACAGAATGTAAATATAATGATGACAAACCAAAGGCAAGAGAGAAACTGATTTGTGCCGAAAATCAAGGTGATTAAATAGTAATTTAAGACATGGAAAATAAACGATTCTAAAAGAAATTGACAAATTACGGTATAACCTGGCGTTTCGTTTCCTCAATGATTTGCTCTATTCCAGAGATCAACACATTCGTAGGTAAGTTGTTCTTCAATGAGGTACATTCAGATTATTCGAACGTTTTCACATAAAAAAGCATCAAATCAATTTTAAGGTTGATAGTTCAACCACTATTCTACTGCAACCAGGCACTGTGAAGTTATTATCCTTATAAATGTATGATATTTACTCTATATAAATACAATTTAAAACAGTGTTAGGACTTTTAAGGACGTACGAACATTTTGAAATGATTCCCACTAATGTTGCAGACAATATTTTGCAATCGGACTCCCTACAGTAAAAGAAACGCCCTATTTAGACATTTGAACCTCTGGGTTATTTTGATTGTCTGATTGTAATCATTGACATTCAATTCCATAGGTTGCAGATATATATTTCCATTTGCTCTGCATTGCCACTATAAAACCTTACCAAACAAAATAGAAAGATATCAGATCATAATTCTCACACAATTCCCAATGGTGAACATGTTCGTGACGTCGTGACTAAATGACGTCTTTTTGACCGACGTCACTATATTATGTGTATTATTGACGTCACGAAAAAATAACAATACGCATTCCTCGTGGTAACCCATCCGTGCTACCAGATTACAAACCCCAATCAATCAACGTAAATCGCAACAATTTATGTGGTTATTTTGTATAAAATGTGAATATCCTCACGGTGGAATATATTGATTAAATTGTTGAAATTAAATTGATGATTTTTTGTGTTTATTTCCACGAACTATATGAGTATCAAACTGCCTTGCCGTTTTTAATCCAAACATGTCATGACATCTCTTGTACGCGATGAAAACATATAAATTATAACAATTCCATTGCAATATTTCGATTGAAATTAAAATGTAAAAAAAGGAAGGCAACCATGCTGACCGTTACACCACCGACGCCTTGAAGATAGCTGGTGTTTATTAATGACCGCCCTGTGGATATCTCAATCCAAGCGGTGTCTCCACAGTTTTTCTTCTTAAGTGAATTAGGGAAATATTTGTCTTCCTTACAATAGGCCTAGTATTTAAATGCTCCTTCCCGATTGCCGCTACGTACATAGTCTGTTATATAATTACGGACACTTCGTTTTCCCGACAGTGATTATATATGATAAGGCATTACGAAGAAATCATCTGTGGAATTGTTTCAATTTTCGAGGGGAACTGGGAAGGCAAACATGATATGGTGACTGTAACATTATCGACGACCTTAATATGTTAGTTTGTGGTACAAATCATCTTCAAAGAAATCTTGCCATCACGTGCGATGTCATCTTTAATACTGCTTATACGGTATGGGATATGGAACACCGCTGTTGCTGATAGTATGCAGTTTAAGCTGATCCCTAGGCAAGCTATATACACGTTTACGACTTCAGTCATTAGGATCATGTCACAGAAACTCCAATACGAGTTTACAACTTTGTGTAAGGTCTGACTTCCTTGTTACCGTTTATGTCTTTGTATTGCTTTCATGTACACATTTGCGATATTTCCTATTTTTTTATTGAAGTGAATACATTGTATATAGTAAGTAGTCATATGTATTCTTGTGAAAAAGCAACCGAGAAATTTAGTTGCAAAACGATCATATATACCCCAGGGGCCAAGGGCCCTTTTTGAAGGTAGGTGAGCATCCCCTTGTTGTCAAAGGGAGGCCTATTTTTTCATAAGTATGGACCTCCTAGAACAACTGGCAACCCCTCTGGGAAATTCACTGGGTTTTTTTTGCGTGGGTCATATAAAACCTTACCAAGGGGGTAGGGGTCCAGAAAGTGATTTATCATTTCTCATCATCATACGAATGATTAGATGGTATATATAGATCATGTATGCATCACTTAAAATTTTGGTATATAAAGTTTACAGTTTGACCTCAAGTCTCAAGGTCAAATCAAGATTAAAGTTCAAATAACAGCAAACAGGATCGTTTTTTCCCCAAACCACTCTTTTTTGTATATTGTCCTTTTAACATTAACATTAAAGTTGACATAATCTCTTCGAGGTAAGTGTAGTTGACTCAATCTCTCGAGGTTAGTGTAGTTGACATACTCTCTTGAGGTTAGTTTTGTTGACATAATCTCTTCGAGGTTAGTTTTGTTGACATAATCTCTTCGAGGTTTGTGTAGCTGACATAATCTCTTGAGGTAAGTATAGTTGACGAAATCTCTTGAGGTTAGTGTAGTTGACATAATCTCTTGGAGTTAGTGTAGTTGACATAATCTCTTCGAGGATAGTATTGTTGACATAATCTCTTGGAGTTAGTGTAGTTGACATAATCTCTTCGAGGATAGTATTGTTGACATAATCTCTTCGAGGTTAGTGTAGTTGACATACTCTCTTGAGGTAAGTATTGATGACATTATCTCTTGAGGTAAGTGTAGGTGACATAATTTCTTGAGGTTAGTGTCTTTGACATCATCTCTCGAGGTTAGTGTAGTTGACATAATATCTTGACGTTAGTGTAGTTGACATACTATCTTAAGGTTAGTGTAATTGACATAATCTCTTGGAGTTAGTGTAATTGACATAATCTCTTCGAGGTTAGTATTGTTGACATAATCTCTTCGAGGTAAGTGTAGGTGACATAATCTCTCGAGGTAAGTGTAGTTGACATACTCTCTTGAGGTTAGTATTGTTGACATAATCTCTTCGAACTTAGTGTAGTTGACATAATCTCTTTAGGTTAGTATTGTTGACATAATCTCTTCGATGTAAGTGTATTTGACATAATTTCTTCAAGGTAAGTGTAGTTGACATAATATCTTGACGTTAGTGTAGTTGACATACTATCTTGAGGTTAGTATTGTTGACATAATCTCTTGAGGTTAGTGTAGTTGACATAATCTCTTGAGGTTAGTGTAGTTGACAATCTCTTGAGGTATGTAAAGTTGACATAATCTCTCGAGGTTAGTGTAGTTGACATAATCTCTTGAGGTATGTAAAGTTGACATAATCTCTTGAGGTTAGTGTAGTTGACAATCTCTTGAGGTATGTAAAGTTGACATAATCTCTCGAGGTTAGTGTAGTTGACATAATCTCTTGAGGTTAGTGCAGTTGACAATCTCTTGAGGTATGTAAAGTTGACATAATCTATCGAGGTTAGTGTAGTTGACATAATCTCTTGAGGTATATAAAGTTGACATAATCTCTTGAGGTTAGTGTAGTTGACATAATCTCTTCAAGGTGAGTATTGTTGACATTATCTCTTGAGGTTAGTGTAGTTGACATAATCTCTTGAGGTTAGTTTCGTTGACATAATCTCTTCAGGGTTAGTGTAGTTGACACAATTTCTTGAGGTAAGTGTAATTGACATAATCTCTTGAGGTTAGTGTAATTGACATAATCTCTTGAGGTTAGTGTATTTGACATAATCTCTTGAGGTTAGTGTAAGTGACGAAATCTCTCAAAGTTAGTGTAGCTGACATAATCTCTTGATGATAGTGTCATTGACATAATCTCTCGAGGTAAGTGTAGTTGACATAATCTCTTCGATGTTAGTGTAGTTGACATAATCTCTTTAGGTTAGTATTGTTGACACAATCCCTTCGATGTTAGTGTATTTGACATAATCTCTTCGAAGTTAGTGTAGTTGACATAATATCTTGACGTTAGTGTAGTTAACATACTATCTTGAGGTTAGTATTGTTGACATAATCTCTTGAGGTTAGTGTAGTTGACATAATCTCTTGAGGTTAGTGTAGTTGACATAATCTCTTCAATGTGAGTATTGTTGACATTATCTCTTGAGGTTAGTTTCGTTGACATAATCTCTTCAGGGTTAGTGTAGTTGACATAATCTCTTGAGGTAAGTGTAATTACCATAATCTCTTGAGGTTAGTGTAATTGACATAATCTCTCGAGGTAAGTGTAGTCGACATAATCTCTTCGATGTTAGTGTAGTTGATATAATCTCTTTAGGTTAGTATTGTTGACACAATCTCTTCGATGTTAGTGTATTTGACATAATCTCTTCGAGGTTAGTATTGTTGACATAATCTCTTGAGGTTAGTGTAGTTGACATAATCTCATGAGGTTAGTGTAAGTGACGAAATCTCTCAAAGTTAGTGTAGTTGACATAATCTCTTGATGATAGTGTCATTGACATAATCTCTCGAGGTAAGTGTAGTTCACATAATCTTTTCGATGTTAGTGTAGTTGATATAATCTCTTTAGATTAGTATTGTTGACACAATCTCTTCGATGTTAGTGTATTTGACATAATCTCTTCGAGGTTAGTGTAGTTGACATAATATCTTGACGTTAGTGTAGTTGACATACTATCTTGAGGTTAGTTTTGTTGACATAATCTCTTGAGGTTAGTGTAGTTGACATAATCTCATGGGGTTAGTGTAGTTGACATAATCTCTTGAGGTTAGTGTAGTTGACATCATTTCTTGAGGTAAGTGTAGTTGACAATCTCTTGAGGCATGTAAAGTTGACATAATCTCTCGAGGTTAGTGTAGTTGACAATCTCTTGAAGATGGTGAAGTTGACATTATGTCTTGAGGTATGTAAAGATGACATAATCTCTTGAGGTTAGCGTAGTTGACATAATCTCTTGAGGTATGTAAAATTGACATAATCTCACGGGGTTAGTGTAGTTGACAAAATCTCTTGAGGTATATAAAGTTGAAATAATCTTTTGACGTTAGTGTAGCTGACAATCTCTTGAGGATGGTGTAGTTGACATAATCTCTTGATGATAGTATTGTTGACATATTCTCTTCGAGGTTAGTGTAGTTGATATAATCTCTTGAGGTTAGTATTGTTGACATAATCTCTTCGATGTTAGTGTATTTGACATAATCTCTTCGAGGTTAGTGTATTTGACATATTCTTTTGAGGATTGTGGACCTGACATAATCTCTTGAGGTTAGTTAAGTTGACATACTCTCTTGAGGTTAGTGTAGTTGACAATCTCTTGAGGTTAGTACAGTTTACATAATCTCTTGAGGTTAGTGTAGTTGACATAATCGCTTGAGGTTAGTGTAGTTGACATAATCTTTTGAGGTTAGTATTGTTGACATAATCTCTTCGATGTAAGTGTAGTTGACAATCTCTTGAGGTATGTAAAATTGACACAATCTCTTGAGGATAGTGTAGTTGACATAATGTCTTGAGGTATGTAAAGATGACATAATCTCTTGAGGTTAGGGTAGTTGACATAATCTCTTGAGGTATGTAAAATTGACATACTCTCTCGGGGTTAGTGTAGTTGACAAAATCTCTTGAGGTATGTAACGTTGACATAATCTTTTGACGTTAGTGTAGTTGACAATCTATTGAGGATGGTGTAGTTGACATAATCTCTTGATGTTAGTGTAGTTGACATAATCTCCTGAGGATGGTGTAGTTGACATAATCTCTTTAGGCAAGTAAAGTTGACATAATCTCTCGGGGTTAATGTAGTTGACAAAATCTCTTGAGGTATGTAAAGTTGACATAATCTTTTGAGGTTAGTGTAGTTGACAATCTCTTGAGGATAGTGTAGTTGACATAATGTCTTGAGGTATGTAAAGATGACATAATCTGAATAGATTAGGGTTTGACCTAATCTCAAGAGGTTAGTGTAGTTGACATAGTGTAACGAGTTCGTTGTTTGACATACACTCGAGAGGTTGATGAAGTTGACATAAGCTTGATAGGTTTAGGTTTGAAATGATCTGACGAGGTTATTGTGTTTGACATGATCTCGAGAGGTTAGTGAAGTGAACAACATCTGAAGATTTTCTGAAAACACCTTTCCTAATGATATACAAATAGTCCTGATTAAAGTCATGATCAATGTACAGGTGTTAAAAGACGAGTAGAAACGGTATATGCTTAATACAAAGTTACAGGTACTTATTCTGATTGGTTGATATTTTGGACAATACCTTGAGATTTATGAAGTAGAGCTCTCTGAAGTTTGCCTAGATGTGTAGTGGCAAAATGTTCAACTAAGACCTAGTTCAGTATACTTCATTGCATTGGATGAGAAGACACAAATTGGTTCGTTAGATTTTGTACTGGATGAATGGTATAACTCTCAATTGCTAATGTAGATGTAGTTTTGATATTTGTTACTAATAATGAGTTGAAGAAAATATTGTAGACTCAAGTAATGTCCTTGATGTTACAGTAAAAGTGTACTGCTGTGTACAATATTACCAGAATAATGTTCGTACCTAATAGATGACTCCAAAAGTTTGTTTTTATGAATAAGTTTGGAAAGGAAAACTGTGAAAGAAAGTGTATTCACGTATGTTTCATAATGTAATGTGTAACAGGTAACTTGGTCAGATTTGAAGAAAAGCTTCAAATGCAGTTCAGTGTGTTATAGAACGAGACTTTGTTTATGAACCAAACATGGTCTACTAGCTATATGATCATGCCTCATCTATGTAACATCAGATTTGATTGGATCATGTTGATCACATGAATTTAAAATAAAATATTTTGTTTCCCTCTCTTCCTAGTTTCCCCTGGTCATATTTCCTAGTTTAAGGCCTCTCAATTTGCACTTATTTTAGAAATTACTATCACTGAGTTTTGATTGATTAAAACAGAAAAAATCAATGATTTATATTGTTATTGTGCTATCTCTGTAAAATAGTGTATTATTGATCAATTACGTTTCCCTCAATCTTTGCTATTATTTATCTCATGTGAAATGGGGAAGAAGAGACCAAACATAGTATTGATACAACTATATTTGTTTTTAAATGAATGGCATTAATATCATGAATTATACCTTATTTACCTTCGAATTTCTCACTTAATCTACATTAAATGGCTAAAACGTATGTTAATATATCCACAGTGACTGTTACCAATATAACAAATAAAAAGATACGATAAAGAAAATATTTCATAACGCTTAATAAAACAGACATTGTGTTATGACATGTTACTTCGTCAGCGGTGGTTGTAACCAATCCTTGCTTAACGTACTGGACAATATTCACTCACATATCAATATGACATATATATATATCCTGATGTACAGCAGGGATCAGCCGTAGGAGCTTCAATACCATCTGAACATCCAAAAACTTTAAATGGGTCTTTCAACAAAATGTAAATACATTTTTATTATTATTAGACCTTCAAAAAACATTCATATTTGTATATCAAGTAAATATTGTGAAAGTGCTTCGGCTGTGGTCTTCTCGTGTGTTTTTATTATAAAATGGACATGGATCAACAATAAATTTGACCATATTGAATTAAGATTACTGATTAAATGTAACACTCATTTAAAGCTGAAAATCTTCTTTATTATTATTATTATTCAACATTGAAGCATCCCTGTAAACACATATCCTTACTGATCCAGGCATATCAGTGGGGTACACACAGTACTACATCCCGACACAGATCAGAGACGTTTGTTTGTTTGTTAAAAACACTTCACTACTTGTAACTTACACGTTTCATTTACATTTAAAATTTGTTATGAATTTAGATCTTTAGAATATTTTACTTTAAATGAAATCTTGTTTTGTTTATGTCGATCTGCATTTTCAACAAATATAGGATAAAGACAATAACAGTTACACAAATCCTTCGTGTACAACCGATTTCTGTTTCGGATTAGGATGATGACAAACCAAAGACAAGAGAGAAACTGATTTGTGCTGAAAATCAAGGTGATTAAATCGTAATTTAAGACATGGAAAATAAACGATTTTAAAACAAAAAGACAAATAAAGGTATAACCTGCAGGGGCGTTTCGTTTCCTCAATGACTCACACTATTCTAGAGATCCAAATATTGTAGGTAAGATGTTCTTCAACGAAACATATTCAGATTATTCGAACGTTTTCATATAAGAAATCATCATATTAATTTTAAGGTAGATAGTTCCGCCACTTTTCTACTGCAAACAGGCACTGTGAAGTTAATATCCTGTTAAAAGTATGATAATTACTCTATATAAATACAAAACAGTCAAAGTGTTAGGACTTTTTAGGAAGTACCAACATTTTGAAATGATTCCTACTTATGTTGCAGACAATATTTTGCATGCAAAAAATATGAAGACTAGCAGCGAAGTGAATAAACATCTTGCTTTATCACAAAGAGGTCCGAGTGTCGAATCCCCGTGTCGGAAATGGTTTTACGAAAATAATTTTTTATTTCATTTCTTTCGTTAATACCTCCATACTTTTTCCGACATCCTTTATATTCTTCATTGTTACGCATACAACTCAGAGCGCTTGGAATCTCTATAGTAGCAGAAATGCCAATACTTATCTAAGTTCACAAAAAAGTGCGTCGGCCGGGAGTTGAACCCGGATCGACTGCTTGGAAGGCAACCATGCTTTTTTTCTTTTTTTCTTTTAAAATGAACTTTTATTAGTCCCAGCAAATAGGACCGCCGGGGTTGGGGCCCCGTCGGTTCCTCACAGTTCACATAAAACACATATTTAAACACTCAAAAATCACAGAAGTACATTTCTACATGAAATAAGCATGGTTATAAGAGGTATGTCATCGCTCATTTACAAATTAGTTGAAAAACGACAACTTAATCATAATGATAATGCATAAGATAGGATATTTTCAGTGCCTGAAGATAAATCTACAGCCCTCAATAATTTATTGTCAGCAACAAAATATTTCTTGAATAGAACACATTTCTTCTTCATGAGGTAGTAGTGTTTGATATAATCAAAATATTTACGAAATGTTAACATAAAAAAGTTCTTTATATTCACTTTTGTCATTTTATGTACCACCAGATTACGCCTTTTAAGAACGCAAAAACGCACTACTCCTAAAAAGAAGTTGATGAAAAAAACATTCGTATGTTTAATCTTCCTGGTATAACCCAGAAGTATGAGTTTTCCATGCTGACCGTTACACCACCGACGCTATGTCATTATCAGAAGCTTTGTAGCTAGCTATTCATCGTTTATGTCCCATGTTCCCCTCTGGCAAAAACATGTTGACCATGTTCTAGTCTCGTAAGTATTCGTAGCTCGAGGCACATTCTTCCTGCAAGGCAAATTGTCCTGTGTGTCACAGTGGTGGATCGGATGTCACCTCATCGACCTATATCTAATGTTTTACAGAAGAATCAGTGTTTTTTTCTTTATTCTTTTATTTAAATTAATCATTAATTACACAAAATACTTATTTTAATCAAAATGATATGCGTTATTAGCTGCAGTAGTCATAGTCCGCTAAAACGGGACCAACATCGGAGGCTTCAAAATTCTGATTGGTCACCTGGGTATGGTCAGCTATCAACTGCTCTATAGAACACGGGGTTTGTCGCCGAAATATGGCTACAGTGATTGTGAGAGTTTTACATGTTTGTTAGAAAATAATTATACTTATATTGCATTTGATTCATTTTTCATTTGACTAGATTCAATTGAAGTGCTGTCGACTGCTCACATCGACAGCCATTTTGCGAACATCAATATGTATTAGCCATTCAGTACTGCTTCCGGCAACTTGACTTTTTAACAACAATACCACGTGTACCAGTTAACCTTTTATGATCTAAAATATAAGAAAAGTTTGATGATTAGGGTCCAGTTTTACTAACAAACTCCACAAAGTTTTACGATAAAACCCCTATGCATAAGTAAGAAAACGCTGATATTTCGGAAAGTAAAGAGTGTGTTATTAGAAAAGAAAATATACAGATCCAAAGGGCTGCAATTGGATTCGTCGATCTCCCCAGATTATAAACAGAAGACGAAGATGAAAACCTCCGTTTCTGTAGAGTGTTCCTCAGAAGTTCTCTCTTTAGGTAACATGCTGTGGGGTACAGCAGGCTTGGCCTATTCTTTCACCTAACAAACCTGCAGTGATTTTGTTATTATGAAACATATAAGTAATTATAAGGACTTTTTTTTCCGAAAGTCATAAAGTATATCAATATTAATATCAATTTAGTGTAAGCAATCTATGTAAAATCAATGTTTTATAAAAGATGTCAGGCTCGGAAGTTTAAAGCATACTATTGTACCTACATGGACCCGAAGTCATTTCTTCCACGTATATTATTAAATTACTTCTATAATGTGTTATCCATAGCCCAATAGTCAGTATATAACTAGATATAATGCAGACGTAAACTATCTACTTTCCGTAGTTCTAGTGACTGTTTTACGAGGTGATTGGCTTTACTGGAGGACTATCAGTCCTCGAGGGTGGCTAAAGCCTGAAAGTTAGAATTCGTTCTGACAGATCTAACATGAAATACTAGTTCAAGATATTCCGATGTTGTAAATGTGTAGTTCTTTATAGGGTTTCAGAAGCACGTTTCTCTGTTCTCTGTATTTCACATATGTCTCAGAGCGCTTTAGACAGATGAGGTCATTGACAAAGCTAAAATGTATGATGATATATGGTGGAGTAGGATGTTTACTTTTTACATTTACGACGTTTTTGAAATATGTGCTTTATTTTGTCGTATTTCTAGTGATCAGTTGTCTGTTCAGACCTGTTTTATTAGTGTTCCCCTCCGGCAAATACATGTTTACCATGTTGTAATCTGGTAAAATTTCGTAGCTCAAGGAACGTTCTTCCACCAAAGCAGATTTTCCTGTGTGTAACAGTGGTGGTTTGGATGTCACCTCATCAAAGTACATCTTATGTTTTACTAAAGACTTATTGGCTTTTCTCGTATTTGTTACTTTGGTATAATTTCATTTATTTTTTTATTTTCAAAATCACACCCAATACTTCCTTCAATCAAACACGATATCGTTATAAGCAGCAGTAGTTAGTATATGATTACATCAACATTATTTTATTGTAACAAACAGAATGATATATTATCAATAGCTTCGGACACAGAACAGTACTGATAATATGTGACCAATGCAACAATAAATCCGCAAACCTACTGTGCGTTGATTATATAATATCCACAAAAATAATCATTCTCGGTTTTGTTAATTTTCCTTATACATTTGTAGAAAAGGCTAATGATCAGGGTGTTTCAACTAGCTATACGAACAAACTCCACCCATGTAGCAAACAGATGATGGCTTTTGCGATGAAAAACAAGTGCAAAAATGAGGAAGCACAGAATGTATTTTTGCTATCTGACAATCAGAAGCATTCGAGGTATAGTGAGTAGGTCTATGTTAATGTCTTTTTTACAAATAATGGTGGTATATATATGTTTATAAGCAAGTCGGAGATATTCTTCGAGGACACAATAGTGAAAAGGTTATTTCTATAAAACTAAGCATCGAGTATATAAATGGAAGAGACCGATGACGACCAAACCGCCAGCTTAAAGAAAGACACACTGCATTTTGTGTAAGCTGTTCCTTAAGAGGAGCTGTAAGTCACATTAAAGAACCGTCTTCTACTCCGACCATCCTCGATACTCCATGGGTTGAACTCACTTTCGTTCTCTGCAACCCTGGGATATGTAATTGTATAATTGAAGGCTCAGTTTGCAATACCTTGTTGATGAGACAAGAAGACAAATGTGATCCGTTGAGGTACATCAAAAGAATCTAGTGGTCCCATAACGGTCAATTTGACTGACTTTGTATTCGGGTGTCGCTCCACGGTAATCTTCAAGGACATCACCAGCGATTGTCAGGGATTTTCTTCCTGCGACCAATTAAATATCTATCGTCGTACCTTCAACTTAGGTATGACATAGTCCAAGGGTGCAGATAAAGCCAGTGAGTGTAACCCACGGAGTATTGAGGATGACTCTGGTATGTACGTGATTAAACGGACGATAGAACCATTTTATACTATTTGTTATTGCAGAACTGATAAAGACACGTCATCATATGATTGAACGAGAAAAGTAAGCATATAATATCAACATTGCATGATGCATATACATTTATAATGATTTGTGTGCGTGTGTGAAAGGAAACAATTAGTTCTAATTTGTTAATTTACTGAAGTTGTTTAGTAAAATCATCATTTAATTCAGACCATTTCGTTGTCTTTCAGCAATTATGACCATTTCGTTGTCTTTCAGCAATTATGACGTTTATTTTCACCGTGTTGAGATCGTTGGGGACCTTAATACTTTCATTCAAGGATTGGTTGGAAAACATTACGAAGAGTTCAACTTGTGCTGCAGAAAACACTGACGATTTTTAAACAACTGCTTTTCTTCTGTTTTGAAGGTTCATGATGTATTTTGTATTTCACCAACTGGTTCAAATTTATTAGAATTATAATATTTGTGCAGTTACATGGCAACGTATATGATTATAAAATTAATTCAATTATCGCTTCATTGATTTTGTATCATATTCTCATTTGCGGTTATTCTATACATATATATTATTCCATCTTTTCTTTAAAAATATATTAACTATATTATGCATTTTGAAATTTGGATTTTATTGCGTATCCTTTTGGAGTCTATTTGACTATCTCTTTACGTTAATTTTGAGATGGTATTCATACCTAGTTATATTGTAGAGTCAATGAAGTCCATGCACATTTACAATATTTAAGCAGTTATCACAATCTAAAACAAATAAATATCTTTGCAACTTTTCTTATTTATCAACAATACTGGTACAAAAAGAAGTGCGTCGGCCGGGAGTTGAACCCGGATCGACTGCTTGGAAGGCAACCATGCTGACCGTTACACCACCGACGCTATATATATACTTCGTATAGAAATAATATTTGTAACTATGCGTCCTCTTCGTCTTGGCGATGTCGCTTAATGTCCCCCTCAGGCAGAATCAATGTATTAATACACTGACCACGTAGATTTATAGTCCTAGGCTCATCTTACATCAAAAAACGTAAGTCTGTATTCTATTGCTGTGATCACAAACCGCACATGTCTGTTTTACCAAACCAGTCTGGAAAAAATGTTGAAGAGTTACAAACGGTTAAGTGTACACTTTAAATATGAGCATTTTATAGTCAGTAACACAAAGAGAAATATTTATGCAATAATGCATATAGTTCTCATATTGTCCAATGGGCCATATGTTAGTTTAACAAAATAATAGACAACAAGATCGTTTCAGACCTTGTACCACATTTGTTTTCGTTTTTAATGATAGTTTTAAATATCCTCAATTTTAAAATGGGTTCCGTTCAATTTTTCAAGTTTCACGATTTGAAAGATATAAAGCATTTTATAGTATCAGTAATTTTACGTAGTATATCTATAAGCACAAACCCTCAACACATAGCACCAGGGTAATCAAATTCAAAAGATATATGCCAGAATATAAAAGTACAGTTTTGTTCTTAGTATGAACCCATTGTAAATAAATGTTCTTAAGTTGGTGTATAGTGTATCTGTTGTTTAGGAACCAGTTTTTTTGTCTGAAAACATCGCGGCTTATGTAAGTTTGTCATGCCTGTAGACTTGTCCACTTAAAGGAATCGCGGAGACTGTGTACAGATTACGGCTGGAATATCTTCCGGTTTGTTCGTTGGGATTTTGAAGCGTATTTTAACGCCTTAATATTGTCAACGTTGAGCAGGTTTGTTTACAAAACAACAAGGAAACTGGTTATGGTGTTAATAAGACAATCAGAGGAAATCAAATCAATTAGCGGTGAATTGAATTACGAATAAAGCCTACGTTGAATTGTCATTCCTTGATATGATAACATACGACTGGATTCGGGTATACATTCAAACATATTCACCAAGATGCGCTAACACGCATCATGGAATATGTTTGAACGGAACTGTGTTGCATACCCTCATCAATGATAAAAAGATGCATTTAATACCTTAAATGTCATATCTTCATAGAGAGAATGTGAAAAATGACAACAAAACAACAGTTATCATGGTACATCATTGAGCATAATAAAAAACAGCTTCATGTGACATAGCGATGAAGAAACTTGCCCAGAGTCATCCTTAACCTGCATACAACATTGACCTCACGAATTAAGGGAACTTTGCCTTTCATAAGATTCATATATCCAACGATCTTGATTCACATTCACATAAGATTATAACCCAGAACAGATCACAGGAAATACTGACATCATTGAACAAACAACATTTGGTACAACGCGGCAAAGCAATATTTGATAAAGAGCAATTCACCATACCAACACCCTGCCTGCTTATGTATCAGAGTGAGGAAACCTACACGTGTAATGTTAAAAGAAATATTAGTATGGTAGAATAGGAAGACCTAGAACATTTTAAATGTCTGCTTTGTATATATATATATTTATCTGAACAGTGTATATATGCAAATTGTGGAGGTAGAATTACAACATACAAAAGGAAACATTGAATGTTTTGAAGCGGAATAGACAGTAAGTATCTGAGTTCACAAAAAGAGGTACGTCGGCCGGGAGTTGAACCCGGATCGACTGCTTGGAAGGCAACCATGCTGACCGTTACACCACCGACGCTATATTCTTTTTAGAAGCTTTGTAGCTTTTCTTCGTTTATGTCCCGTGTTCCACTCCGGCGAAAACATGTTGACAAGGTTGTAGTCTCGTAATTATTCGTAGCTCGAGGCACAATCTTCCAGCAAGGCAAATTGTCCTGTGTGTAACAGTGGTGGATCGATGTCACCTCATCGACCTATGTTTTACAGATGAATAAGTGTTTTTTTCTCTTTAGTTTTTAATTTAAATTAAATATTAATATTTATACATATATTTCATTTGATTCAAGTTCTCTCTTTAGGTAACATGCTGCGGGGTACAGCAGGCTTGGCCTATTCTTTCACCTAACAAACCTGCAAGGATTTTGTTATTATGAAACATATAAGTAATTATAAGAAATTTTCTTTCAGAATGTCATAAAGTATATCAATATTATTATCCAGTTAGTGTAAGCAGTCTATGTAAAGTCACTGTTTTGTAAAAGAAGTCAGGCTCAGAAGTTAAAAGCATACTATTGCACCTACATGGACCCCAAGTCGTTTCTTCTACGAATATTATTAAATTACTACAATGTGTTATCAATAGTCCAATACTATATTACTAGACACAATGCAGACATGAAATATCTACTTTTCGTATATCTAGAGACTATTTTACGATGTGATTGACTACTGATGGACTATCACTCCTCGACGGTGGCTGTATCCCTATAACTTATTCTGACAGATCTAACATGAAAAACTAGTTTGAAGTTGTACATTTGTAGCCTTATATAGGGTTTCAGAAGCACGTTTCTCCTCTGTCTGTATTTTACCAATGTCTCGGAACTTACTTTAGACAGATGTGGCCTTTACTACCACTGACGAGGCTAGAATGGATGATGACAAATGGTGCAGTAAGATGTTTACTTACTGCATCTACGTTTTTGAAATCTGTGTTTTATTTTTTCGTATTTCTATTGATCAGTTGAATGCTAAGACCTGTCTTATAAGTGTTTCCCTCCGGCAAATACTTTTTGACCATGTTTTAATATGGGAAAAGTTCGAAGCTCAAGGAACTTTCTTCCACCTAAGCAGATTTTCCTGTGTGTAACAGTGGTGGTTTGGATGTCACCTCATCAAAGTATATCTTATGTTTTACTGGAGACTTACTGGCTTTTCTCGTATTTGTTTTTTTTGGTATAATTTCATTTATTTGTTTATTTTCAAAATCACACCAAATACTTCCTTCAATCAAACACGATATTGTTATAAGCAGCGGTAGTTAGTATCTGATTGCATCAACATTATTTTATTGTAACAAACAGAATGACATATTACCAATAGCTTCGGACACTGAACAGTACTGATAATATGTGACCAATTGTTAAAATGCAACAATAAATTCGCAAAACTACTGTGCGTTGATTATAGAATATCGACAAAAACAATCATTCACAGTTTTGTTAATATTCCTTTAATATTTGTAGAAAAGGCTAATGATCAGGGTGTTTCAACTAGCTATACCAACAAACTCCACCCATGTAGCAAACACATGATGCCTTTTGCGATGAAAAACAAGTGCAAAAATGAGGAAGCACCGAATGTATTATTGCTATCTGACAATCAGAAGCATTCGAGTTATAGTGAGTAGGTCTATGTTAATGTCTTTTTTACAAATCATGGTGGTATATATATGTTTATAAGCAAGTCGGAGATATTCTTCGAGGACACAATAGTGAAAAGGTTATTTCTATAAAACCAAGCATAGAGTATCTAAATGGAAGAGACCGATGACGACCAAACCGCCAGCTTAAAGAAAGAGCCACTGCATTTTGTGTAAGCTGTTCCTTAAGAGGAACTGTAAGTCACATTAAAGAACCGTTTTCTACTCCGACCATCCTCGATACTCCATGGGTTGAACTCACTTTCGTTCTCTGCAACCCTGGGATATGTAATAGCAGAACTGAAGGCTCAGTTTGCAATACCTTGTTGATGAGACAAGAAGACAAATGTGATCCGTTGAGGTACATCAAAAGAATCTAGTGGTCCCATAACGGTCAATTTGACTGACTTTGTATTCGGGTGTCGCTCCACGGTAATCTTCAAGGACATCACCAGCGATTGTCAGGGATTTTCTTCCTGCGACCAATTAAATATCTATCGTCGTACCTTCAACTTAGGTATGACATAGTCCAGGGGTGCAGATAATGTCAGTGTGTGTAACCCACGGAGCATTGAGGATGACTCTGGTATGTCCGTGGATAAACGGACGATAGAACCATTGTATACTATTTGTTATTGCAGAACTGATAAAGACACGTCATCATATGATTGAATGAGAAAAGTAAAGCATATAATATCAACATTGCATAATGCATATACATTTATAATGATTTGTGTGTGTGCACGAAAGGAAACAATTAGTTCTAATTTGCTAATTTACTGAAGCTGTTTTGTAAAATCATCATTAAATTCAGACCATTTCGTTGTCTTTCAGCAATTATGACGTTAATTTTAACCGTGTTGAGATCGTTGAGGACCTTCATACTTTCATTCAAGGATTGGTTGGAAAAAAATTACGAAGAGTTCAACTTATGCTGCAGAAAACACTGACGATTTTTAAACAACTGCTTTTCTTCTGTTTTGAAGGTTCATGATGTATTTTGTGTTTCACCAACTGGTTCAAATTTATTAGAATTATAACATTTGTGCAGTTACATGGCAACGTATATGATTATAAAATTAATTCAATTATCGCTTCATTGATTTTGTATCATATTCTCATTTGCGGTTATTCTATACATATATATTATTCCATCTTTTCTTTAAAAATATATTTACTATATTCTGCATTTTGAAATTTGGATTTTATTGCGTATCCTTTTGGAGTCTATTTGACAATCTCTTTACGGTAATTTTGAGATGGTATTCATACCTAGTTATATTGTAGAGTCAATGCACATTTACAATATTTAAGCAGTTATCACAATCTAAAACAAATAAATATCTTTGCAACTTTTCTTATTTATCAACAATACTGGTACAAAAAGAAGTGCGTCGGCCGGGAGTTGAACCCGGATCGACTGCTTGGAAGGCAACCATGCTGACCGTTACACCACCGACACTATATATGTACTTCGTATAGAAATAATATTTGTAACTATGCGTCCTCTTCGTCTTGGCGATGTCGCTTAATGTCCCCCTCAGGCAGAAACAATGTATTAATACACTGACCACGTAGAGTTAAAGTCCTAGGCTCATCTTACATCAAAAAACGTAAGTATGCATTGTATTGCTGTGATCACAAACCGCACATGTCTGTTTTAACAAACCAGTCTCGAAAAGATGTTGAAGAGTTACAAAAAGTTAATTGTACACTTTA
The DNA here is from genome assembly GCF_002113885.1 of Mizuhopecten yessoensis. Classification (NCBI taxonomy): domain Eukaryota; kingdom Metazoa; phylum Mollusca; class Bivalvia; order Pectinida; family Pectinidae; genus Mizuhopecten; species Mizuhopecten yessoensis. Next base: position 317,925 of record NW_018408902.1, on the reverse strand, counting down.
AATATGAGCATTTTATAGTCAGTAAGACAAAGAGAAATATTTATGCAATAATGCATATAGTTCTCATATTGTCCAATGGGCCATATGTTAGTTTAACAAAATAATAGACAACAAGACGTTTCAGACCTTGTACCACATTTGTTTTCGATTTTAATGATAGTTTTAAATATCCTCAATTTTAAAATGGGTTCCGTTCAATTTTTCAAGTTTCACGATTTGAAAGATATTAAGCATTTTATAGTATCAGTAATTTTACGTAGTATATCTATAAGCACAACCTTCAACACATAGCACCAGGGTAATCAAATTCAAAAGATATATGCCAGAATATAAAAGTACAGTTTTGTTCTTAGTATGAACCTATTGTAAATAAATGTTCTTAAGTTGGTGTATAGTGTATCTGTTGTT
>NW_018408902.1:278226-312292 GCF_002113885.1 Mizuhopecten yessoensis | reverse complement strand
CAGTTTTTTTGTCTGAAACATCGCGGTTTTAAACGCCTTAATATTGTCAAAGTTGAGCAAGTTGGCTTTCAAAACAACAAGGAAACCGGTTATGGTGTTAAAAAGACAATCAGAGGAAATCCCATTAATTGACAATTAGCGTTGAATTGAATTACGAATAAAGCCTACGTTAAATTGTCATTCCTTGATATGATTACATACGACTGGATTCGGGTATACGTATTGATACTGTGATAGTAAGTCATCAGTGTTAAATAACAATGTCTATTTAACATCTCGTTCAACAGAGATAACCCACTGCATACCCATCCTAATGTTACCTGTGAAGTTTGCTGCTGAGAAACGCCCATTACGTCAGACATGACAAACAGACCTTGTTATCGGATCCTCATCTCGTATGAAGTACATCATTTGACCTTGTTAAATTACATATTGTTTGAAGTGCTTGGGCTATATTTGAACTCCCGATCACAAACAGATCCAATAATTTCCCATTCTCTTAATAATACATTACCAACGTGAACTTCAAACCGGTGGGATATTTTGATTATGAAATAAAAAGATAAAAATGTGCAGTTCTAAAAATTAATTACACCTACCTACCAGTATCCCTCCTGTCGAATCGCTGTAATTACTGCTGCATGCCATGCCGAAGATAGATATCAATCTCGTCTTTATATTAAGCAATAGTTACATTTGTGTTGCAGTCCCACTAGATAACAGTACCAACTAAAAATGCTTGCATGATTCAATAAAAGCAAGTGTGTAGTGATATTAACAGTACTACATGTACCGTTGCATGACCTCTGACCCCCAACACACACAAACACAAACAAACCAAAAACAAAACAAGATTGTTTATCAACGGTTAATATACATGTAAAGATATTTTAATCATCCTTTTTTATATTATCAACAAGAAATTACCCTGAAATTTAAGTCCGCGTATTCAGCGTCTAAAATGCGCAGTGTGCTTACTCCAGCCACGGACATTTGTAACGAACCCCTGTGCTCCAGTCAATAGGCTATCTCTGACAGCGACGTCGTGGACGTGTCCCTAGAATATGGAATAACTGTGGTTTTTAATCAAGGGACATTATGTTTATGACGGCCACCGAAGCGTGTCTGCTAAAAGATCCTATAACAGTGTAAATTCAACAGAACAGAATAATTCACTGTCCTCTAGAATCTACACTAGCGTCCGTTGCAAGTGGCGAAGCAGGTGAAATCGTCCCGGCTCGTCGGCCATTCCCCTCATCGATAGTAATGCCTGCCGAATGCTCAAACGATGAGCTTGTCCTGTTGACACAGTCGATCGACACAAGAATTCAGCCAGCAGTATCTTTTAAATCGTCTTCTGGTTTTTAAGGAAACTCCACATTTCACGGATGCACTTTCTATCTCGTTGAAAGTCGAGCCGCTTCGTTGCCTGATGAGACTACGTAGCCGCTGCACAACAGTTTTATAAACGGTCAGCTTTTTCCGCGAACACGGAATAAATTTCTGACTCTTTGCAACTAAAATATTTTTCATTATATTTGTTTTAAATTTAGACCTACTATCACTTTTTAAGATAATCAATGCTTGCTAAACCTGCTGGTAATGTTAATTAAATTATTAAAAATATGCAAAGTGGAACTATTTGTTTATTGCTCAACTGTGTATTTCGACACCGTTGACAACGCATCATCTTTCCCGCGAAAAAGGCTGTTCAGTAAATGTTGTTTTCATGACGGTGTTTTCCTTTTTAACATGAACATTTTTTTTTTCTTAATTTCAAATAATAAAGTGGATGTAATAAAATACAAAAATAAGGTTTGAAATTCATCTTTTTAACATTTATGAGGGTATGCAACACAGTTCCATTCAAACATATTCACCAAGATGCGCTAACACGCATCATGGAATATGTTTGAACGGAACTGTGTTGCATACACCCATAAATGTTAAAAAGATGCATTTCAAATCTTTAATGTCATATCTTCATAGAGAGAATGTGAAAAGTGACAACAAAACAACGGTAAGCAAGGTACATCATTGAGCATAATAAAAATAGCTTCATGTGACATAGCGATGATGAAACTTGCCCAGAGTCATCCTTAACCTGCATACAACATTGACCTCACGAATTAGGGGAACTTTGTCTTTCATAAGATTCATATATCGAACAATCTTGATTCACATTCACATAAGATTCTAACCCAGAACAGACCACAGGAAATAATGACATCATTAAACAAACAACATTTGGTGCGACGCGGCAAAGCATTGTGACGTAGCATTTATTGTTTGTTTAAATATATAATAAAGAGCAATTCACCATACCAACACCCTGTCCGTTTATGTATCAGAGTGAGGAAACCTACACGTGTAGTGGTGAAAGAAATATTAGTATGGTAGAATAGGAAAACCTAGAACATTTTAAATGTCTGTTTTGTATATATATTTATCTGAACAGTGTATATATGCAAATTGTGGAGGTAGAATTACATCATACAAAAGGAAACATTGAATGTCTTGAAGCAGAAGAGACAGTAAGTATCTAAGTTCACAAAAAGAATTGCGTCGGCCGGTAGTTGAACCCGGATCGACTGCTTGGAAGGCAACCATGCTGACGGTTACACCACCGACGCTATTTTCTTATTAGAAGCTTTGTAGCTTATTATCGTTTATGTCCCGTGTATCCCTCCGGCGAAAACATGTTACCCATGTTGTAGTCTCGTAATTATTCGTAGCTCGAGGCACAGTCTTCCAGCAAGGCAAATTGTCCTGTGTGTAACAGTGGTGGATCGGTGTCACCTCATCGACCTATATCTAATGTTTTACAGAAGAATCAATGTTTTTTCTCTTTATTTTTTATTTAAATTAATTATTTATATTTATACTTATATTTCATTTGATTCATTTCTTATTTGACTAGATTCCATATTCCAACTCGATGTATTTTGGACGCTACGTACTTTGTTTTATTCAATTGAAGTGCTGTCGACTGCTCACATCGACAGCCATTTTGCGAACATCAATATGTATAAGCCAATCAGTACTGCTTCCGGCAACTAGACTTTTTAACAACAATACCACTTGTACCAGTTTACCTTTTATAATCTAAAATATAAGACATGTTTGATGATTACGGTCCAGTTTAACTAACAAACTCCACAAAGTTTTACGATCAAAACCCTATGCATAAATAAGAAAACGCCGATATTTCGGAAAGTAAAGAGTGTGTTATTAGAAAAGAAAATATACAGATCCAAAGAGCTGAAATTGAATTCGTCGATGTCCCGAGATTATAAACAGAAGACGAAGGTAAAACCCTCCGTTTCTGAAGAGTGTCCCTCAGAAGTTCTCTATTTAGGTAACATGCTGTGGGGTACAGCAGGCTTGGCCTATTCTTTCACCTAACAAACCTGCAGGGATTTTGTTATTATGAAACATATAAGTAATTATAAGGATTTTTTTCCGAATGTCATAAAGTATATCAATATTAATATCAATTTAGTGTAAGCAGTCTATGTAAAATCGATGTTTTATAAAAGATTGCAGGCTCGGAGGTTAAAAACATACTATTGTACCTACATGGACCCCAAGTCGTTTCTTTCACGTATATTATTAAATTACTTCTATAATGTGTTAGCCATAGCCCAATAGTCAGTATATTACTAGATATAATGCAGACGTAAAATATCTACTTTCCGTAGTTCTAGTGACTGTTTTACGAGGTGTTTGGCTTTACTGGTGGACTATAAGTCCTCGTGGGTGGCTGTAGCCTGAAAGCCAGAATCCATTCTGACAGATCTAACATGAAATACTAATTTAAGTTAGTTCGAAGTTGTAAATTTGTAGCATTATATAAGGATTCTCTTTTTGCTGTATTTTACCTATGTCTCAGAGCGCTTTAGACAGATGCGGCCATTGACAAAGCTAAAATGTATGATGATATATGGTGGACTAGGATGTTTACTTTTTACACTTACGACGTTTTTGAAATATCTGCTTTATTTTGTCGTATTTCTAGTGATCAGTTGTATGTTCAGACCTGTTTTATTAGTGTTCCCCTCCGGCAAATACATGTTTACCATGTTGTAATCTGGTAAAATTTCGTAGCTCAAGGAACGTTCTTCTACCAAAGCAGAATTCCCTGTGTGTAACAGTGGTTGGTTTGGATGTCACCTCATCAAAGTATATCTTATGTTTTACTAAAGACTTATTGGCTTTTCTCGTATTTGTTACTTTGGTATAATTTCATTTAATTGTTTATTTTCAAAATTACACCAAATACTTCCTTCAATCAAACACGATATAGTTATAAGCAGCAGTAGTTAGTATATATGATTACATCAACATTATTTTATTGTAACAAACAGAATGATATATTACCAATAGCGTCGGACACTGAACAGTACTGATACTATGTGACCAATGCAACAATAAATCCACAAAACTACTGTGCGTTGATTATAGAATATCCACAAATAAATTGTCATTCTCGGTTTTGTTTATATTCCTTTTTCATTTGGTAGAAGTATTGTATTTTATAAAAATGGAAAAGGCTGATGATCAGGGTTTTTCACTTACAAAAAGAGCTAGCTATACCGATAAACTCCACAAATTGCAAACACGATGAAAAGCACGTGCATAAATGAGAAAACGCCGTATGTGTTCTTGCTATTTGACAAATGGAGGCATTCAAATTATGGTGGGTGGGTCTAGGTGGATGTCTTTTTTACAAATCACGGTGGTTTATATATATGTTCATAAGCTGGTCAGCGATATTCTTCGATTCCACCATAGTTAAATGTTACAGCACCAAACATACAGTCGGTATGAAGTGTATCTAAGTGAAAGTGACCGATGACGACCAAACCGTCAGTTTACTGAGAGAGACACTGAATGTTGTTTAATGTTCCTAAAGAGGAGCTGTAAGTAACATGAATGAACCGCCTTCTACTCACACACTCCAGGGGTTACACTCACTTACCCTCTCTGCACCCTCAAAATATGTCACGACAAAATCGAAGGCTCGGTGTGCACCACCTTGTGGATGAGAGAAGTAGACTAGGGACTAGTATAATCCTTTGAAGTTCATCAAAACAATCTCGCGGCCCCGTAACGGTAAAATTGATTGTAGTCGGGTAAGGCTCCTCTGTAATTTTTAAAGGACAAGTATCAGCCTAGCGATGTGTGAAGTTTTGTTTACCTGAGACCAATTGAAAATCTTTCTTCGTGTCCTTAGCTTTGCTATGACATATTCCAGGGGTGCAGATAACGTCAGTGAGTGTAACCCACAGAGTATTGAGGATTACTCAGGTATGTCCGTAGATAAACGGACGGTAGACCAGTTTATACTATTTGTTATTGCAAAACTGATAAGGACACGCCATCATATGATTGAACGAGAAAAGTAAACATAGAATATCAACATTGCATAATGTATATACATTTATAATGTGTGTATTTGAAAGGAAACAATAAGTTCTAATTTGCTAATTTACTGAAGCTGTTTTGTGAAAAATAAAATCCTTTAATTGTAAGGTCAAAGTCATCCTCTAACTTAGACTATTACGTTTTCTTTCAGCAATGAAGACATTTTCACCATACCTGAGATCATTGGAATACAGATTTTCTATAAATATATTTTATTCCATCTTTCAATTAAACAAAAATTCTTCTATAATCTGCATTTTGATTTTTTTATATTGTTACGTATCTTTTTGGAGGTATATATGACAACCTCTTTTCGTAAATTCTGAGATGGTATTCATACTTAAATATGTTCTAGAGTCAATGAAGTACATGTATATTTATAGTTTATAATTGAACAGACCATTATTAAAGCAGTTCTCACAATCTAAAACAAATGAATATCTTTGCAACTTGTTTTATATATCAATAATACTGGTACAAAAAGAAGTGCGTCGGCTGGGAATTGAACCGGGATCGACTGCTTGGAAGCCCTAGGCTCACCTTCCATCAAAAAACGTCTCACTTAATAAGACTGTATTCTATTGCTGTGATCGCGAACCGAACATGTCTATATCAACAAACCAGTCTGGAAAAGATGTTGAAGAGTAACAAACGGTAAATTCTACACTTTAAATATGAGCATTTTAGTGTCAGTAAGACAAAGAGAAATATTTATGCAATAATGCATATGGTTCTCGTTTTGTCCATTGGGCCATATGCTAGTTTAACAAAATAATAGACAACAAGACGTTTCAGACCATCTACCACATTTGCTTTCGATTTTAATGATAGTTTTAAATATTTTCAGTTTAAAATGGGTTCCGTTCTATTTTCCTAAGTTTCACGACTTGGAAGATATTAAGTATGTTATGGTATTGGTAAATTTGTGCAGTATATATAATCACAAACCTTCAACACATAGCACCAGTGAAATCAATTTCAAAAGATATATGTCAGAATATTAAAGTACAGTTTTGTTCTAAGTATAAACCCATTGTTAATAAAGGGACGAATCTATTGACTGAAAACATCGCGGCTCATGTAAGCTTGACATGAATGTAGACTCGTCCACTTGAAGGAATCGCAGAGACTGTGTACAGATTACGGCTGGTGTTTCTTCTTGTCTTTTCTGAAGGTTATTACAACGCCTTCATATTGTCAAAGTTGAGCAGGTTTGCTTTCAAAACAACAAGGAAACTGGTTATGGTGTTTATAAGACAATCAGAGGAAACCCCATCAATTAGCGTTGAATTGAATTACGAATAAAGCCTACGTTGAATTGTCATTCCTTGATATGATTACATACGACTGGATTCGGGTATACATATCGATATTTTGGTAGTTAATCATCAGTGTTCAATAAGAGATAACCCACTGCATACCCATCCTAATGTTTCCTGTGTGAAGTTTGCTGCTGAGAAACGCCCATTACGTCAGACATGACAAACCGACCTTGTTATCGGATCCTTATCTCGTATGAAGTACAGCATTTGACCTTGTTAAATTACTTATTGTTTGAAGTGCTTTGCCCATATTTGAACTCCCGTTCACAAACAGATCCAATAATTACCCTTTCTCTTAATAATACATTACCAACGTGAACTTCAAACCAGTGGATTTTTTTAATTATTAAATAAAAAGATAAAAATGTGCAGTTCTAAAAATTAATTACACCTACCTACCAGTATCCTTCCTGACGAATCGCGGTAATTACTGCTGCATGCCATGCCGAAGATAGATATCAATCTCGTCTTGTTCACATTTCTATTTAATATCCTTCCACCAACAACCACAATAATAGCTCTATAAGCCATAAAAATATCAATTAATTTTCCCTCCCTTCGTCGACTAACAAAGGGTCGACATGACATGTGATGAGAACACTTGGGGGTTCCTGGTACATTACCTTCAGAAGTCCAACAGAACACGGGAAGGGTGGGGGTGAGGTTTCTAGGTTAATCAACACTGGGTTCGGCAGAACGATAAGTAAATTCGGGCACAAAGCTAAAGCATCTCGTATTTATCAATTCTTTATAAACCGCAAGCAAATCAAATTAAAATATGAGAACAACATTCCAAAAGTGTTTTTTGTGATAAAAATGACAACGTTTTTGAGATTATATTTTTAAATATATAATGATTTTCATGATACCATATTTCATATCAATATACTTTTAACTTTATCTTTGATTCGAAACATTAAATTAGGATGGACTGGGGAAGGAAAGGGTAAAACATTATCTTGTCTTATCCATGATACGTGCTTGAGACACGACTTTTTATGTATATACCACACATGTTTATATATTCTGTTTGCAATACAACACTTGCTTAAATATATTATCTGTTGTATACATATATACCACAACTAGTTACATATATATGTAATATCTATTTATACGTATATGGATCACAGCGCACAACATGTATATGCATACATCTATTTCTATTTAAATAATGTATGATAATAAACAACAGTAATAAGGTTTCTATATACATTGTAATAACTACATTTAAGTTCGGATAATGTTGGAAATTCGAGTTCATAATATTTTTCTTTGGTTTTGCGTTTCTTTTGTTCCTGTTATCCTTATCATTTTTCACAGATTTGTCTCCCTTTGTACCCCAAGGTGATGTCCAACACTGCATTTACGTGAGGTCATACTAAAAATGGAAAGGAACAATGCAGTAACGTCACTGGAACAATTAATAATGATGCCACAACCAGCTTTCAACGGGAGAGACAACATGAAGGAAACATATTGCGCATGCGTAATCCAGGGTTTAGAACGCCCCATTGATACGGTGTGAGAAAATTAAACATTCCCTACTGTGAGGCTATGCCAGAGAGATTCCAGCTTCATGAATAGCAACCCTTAAAGCAAGGATCGGGTAAGACAATGAAAAAGTGACCTTTGTAGTTTAGATCTCTCTATCATAACACAAGGTATGGGACGATTGCGTTCGTCTTTTCGACATTGAATTGCCGCTGTGGTATCATTTTCCAAATTTTACATCTCATACTTCGAATGTTTGACAGCCATATTATCTAGATCAAACAAACCATTGCGTAAGGTTACTCACAGTTTGCGTGTAGGTTTGTGTGATTAAAGTAACAGGCACAAATCCATACATATTTATGATCATACCAATCATATCTACCCTTACGTGATGATTAATGTGAAAAATTGACATCATTATTTCAGGAGATCGAGAAACTGAATGTACTAATCTGACATTTGCCTGAGAGAACTAGCGTAAAAACGTAAACGGGACGTTGATGGGGCCCAGGTAGATGCTATCTATTTATTATCGTTATTGCTAGGTTGGCAGCACGGATATGTTCTGTGGGTAGATCTACACATAAACATGAATGCATTAATAACTATAAGTCTCATACTGATCCATCATCATACATCATACATATACCATTGTTTCTTTTATAAAGGTTCCGTCACGACATTTTCCGTGAAGAAGTACATCTACCCCGGTGAAGTATCTTGATAAGCTATTCTTTACGATTGTAGTTTTGTATATCCAACTTCATTACCAAACCAACAAATCATTCATGTCACCACCAAGGTTACACATATGGCGTGGTTATAATAATTTAATCACAATTGAGTTATATCATTAGTAGTTCATAAGACTTTATATAAATGTGTTAAAGTTATAAAAACGGTAATGCAATGTAAAATGAAAATATATATCAACGTATATAAATGGGTTTTTTTCAGCATTTCAGTTTTAGCGACATTACAGATGAAATAGGTGTTTCTTTTAAGTCATGACGAGTATTATAGTGTAATGTACATATTATACATAGTATACAGACAAGAGCAATCGCGGCCTCATTAAGTACAAAAAAAATCATGTTTTATTGTCCTATATTGCGACTCTACTATCAATTCATAATATGTAAGGTTATAATTCCTCTCTGTGATATATATATATACATGTATTACACCATTTTTAACAACGCAATGGTCACTCACAGGTTTATGTGTATTTTGTTTTTGACATTTCAAAATCTTCACGGATTAAAGCTGAAAATATTTGTCTATCAATACATCAATTTGGAGACGACGACCTAATCGAAGAAGAAAATAACTGAATTTGTAGAGAAAATAATACAATAGAACAAAAAACATTATATCAACAAAGAGTTTTCAATGTTCATTCAACCCTTCCTGCCGAATCTACCCACACCAACCTTTCCATTCAAACTGCAAACAGCTACCATAACGAAGATCAATATGTCCTACCTTTACAGTTTCCTTATCTTATTCTCGCTTCACTGTTATCTGCAAGTAACCGCCAATAACAATATCTTTTAAACTTTTGCTGAAGATATTATGTGAATGCCCCCAAACATGGTATTACGTTACCTGTGTCCGATCCCGTTTCAACTTCGCTCGCAATAACATTGATTGAGGCTTAACCCCATAGAAAACCAACAAGAGTATATATCAGCAGTGTAGAAATATTAAAGCAATCAAACATCAACGATAGACTTAAATATTCGAGAAAGTATGTATCACATGTAGGCAATAATATACATCATCTGTCATAAATGAATACATGCAAACAATATTCAAACGTAGACAAAAATATCCAACAAGTATACCTTGTATCAACTACAGATAAATATACAGCCGTAAGTATATATCGGCTGCAGATAAATATACATCAGTAAGTATATACTGGCTTTAGGTAAATATAGTATCGACTAATTAACAAAAAAATAAATCTCGACACAGAGAGATTTTAATTCCACAGATGCCATCGATACTGTTTAAAGTATCGTTCAAGAATGAAAACTACCTTGATTGATGGTACATTTCTATTAATTTAAAAATATTTCATATATCATTGAAATAAAATATGTATGTGTATATGTACTAAAACGTAGGTACCGGCCTAGGAACAGTTATTTATTATCTTCAGCAGACAGTATTATCCTGACTGTATACAATTGTATTTTTATTTATTTCCTATAAACTCCTCAACAGGCACGCTATAGTCCAATAATCACACTAAAACTATATCAATACTTCTCTTACCAATTACACTGTACCAGGTAACCACACGAATTTAATGTTGAAATTGATTTATTATCAATATCTTACTATAGTCAAGAGAGGGAAAACATTCATAATTCAATTCAGCTTACGTTATGTTTTAAATAAAAGGTATTTTATTTGTCCTTCACCTAAAGTCAAATTTAACACTTGGTCTCAGTTTCTCGAAAGTTCTCAACTTACCTTTTTTAATTTTTTTAAAAGTCTTCACAGGAAAAACATTGTTAAATTAATGGAAAGTCCCAATTGAACCTACAGACATAAACAAACTATTCAAGACATTTTCTTCATAAATGCTAAGTATTCATTGTACCTTGCAATATAATATATCGGGTAGAATCTGTATATTGCACATAAAGGTTAAATATATTCTGGAGATGGATCTACATAAGTTGTAAAACTTGTTCACCACATCGAATTTCAACAATTGTGTTTCGCTTTGCATCATACTGTAAATTAGAAAAAAAGACATGAAATAAATTTTATATAAATATATCTGGTTCAAAAAGGTAAACCGTTCCTTGTACATAAATGCTAAATACAGATTGTACATAAAGGATAAATGTTAAATATACATTATGAATAAAGCTTAAATATACATTGTTGTAAAGGTTAAATAAACATTGTACATAAAGGTTAAATATAAATTGTACATACATTATGAATAAAGGTTAAATATACATTGTACATAAAGGTTAAATATACATTGTACATAAAAGTTAAATATACATTGTACATAAAGGTTAAACATACATTGTACATAAAGGTTAAATATACATTGTACATAACGATTAAATATACATTGTTCATAAAGCTTAAATATACATTGTACATAAAAGTTCAATATAAATTATTCATAAAGGTTAAATACATATTCTACATAATAGTTAAATGTACATTATTTTAAAGGTAAACTATATTGTACATAAAGGTTAAACAAGGAATCACAAGTGAAACAAATCCACTCGCAGTCACGCATTGTTTGACATATGTATGAGAAAATGAAGTTGCAAGAACAATGACAAAGTTTTTTTCTAAACATAGTAACAGTGACCTTGACATTCAATGTAGAAACCCGAACCGAGAACTGGTTCAGGGCATTGCCATACCAAACACTTCTATCAAGTTTTTGAAATTCTGTTGAGGAATGAAGTCGACAGAGCGATGACAATTTTTTTTCTAAAAATAATAATAGTGACCTTGAAGGGAATAATATACATTGTACATAAATGTTAAATAATGTACATTGTACATAAATGTTAAATAATGTACATTGTACATAAAGGTTAAATAAACAATGAACATAAAGGTTAACAGAATATTGGCTGAACAGCTGGCATCAACATGCGAAACCCTACCGGATTTAGTCAGATAACAGTTCAGTAAAACTTGAGTGAAGGGTGTTAGTCATGTAGAGGGCGATAGCTCAATAAATTAACCTCCGGTTGGTACAGTGTAGTCATCAAACAACAAATATAGTAATGTCTCTTGTTTTCCTCTAATGTTTACGTCAAGCCGAGAGTTATAGACATTTAAGAATACTGCCCTGAAGGTGAATATTTGTCTAGTATACCCTCACTGTTACAGAAAGATTCTTTTTCTCCTATCCTATCAGTAATGTGATCCAAAACACTGCAATTAGCATTTGTAATCAATTTTCTTTCCTGATTGGCATATTTCTATCCCGTCGAGTGGTGATTGAGACGTCATATTTTCTTTTTCCTGTGTTTCTTTCCATTGTGTTATGACGTCATGTCATTGTATTTGTTCCCATAAATACATATGCATGCTCTATTGCCTTCTAGAGGACGTCCAGCCGATTTTTCAGGCTGCAACGGGGGACAAACGTGTTGAGGGCAGAAGGTAAAAATACCTGGTACAAAACAGATAAATATATCTCGTACAACATACTTTTCTGTCAGCAAAACATGATTTGGAAGTTGTCCAAACCCCAGCAAGGAGAGATATAAAAAGGGTATACTTCGGTGTGGACATCAGTTTTATACGATCGTCGTGTCGGTTCCAATATTAGTCAAAAAAGACCATTGCGAAAAATGTCTGTTCCTTATTTCATTATCAATACCATCAAAATTTGTTTCACATAAGATAATACGTCTCTGGATGCAGCTCGGGTCTTATAATGCGTCCCGGGACGGCGTGTATCGATGTTAAAACAGAGTACTGACAGACCCCAAGGTATGAGGCAAGGCCTGGGTCACGGAGAGCTCAGATATCGCGTGTCAACCACTCGGACATGGCAAAGCGAAACAATTTCAGATTTTAAACAATAACACGATAATCTTCCTTTGGTTTCCTTTAGATTCTTTTGATTCTTGATTTTATCTCATTTTCAAATATTGACGATGCGCCAACTTAAGAAGGTCTAAATGGCCATAAATAGCGTTGGGAGAATTAGCCGTAACCCCACGGACCGATTCCACTTCGCCTAGGGTATGCCTTAGATGAATTATTCAATATAATTATTTCTTCTGTGGTCATCCAAAACACTACAACAAAGGCGATATAATTAATTTCCATTGGATTTCTCCCACTCGTGTTGATCAAACAAAAACTGACTAGCCCATAAACACCAAATTGAATATACAGATTCGACCAAAATTCATTCCAACACACATCGACCATTCATTATGCATCGCTATGTATTTATGAACAGATAGCGAGCGATAACGCATTGCATTGCCGTGAGTGCACTGCCTTTAATTCTTGTCGTGCCGGTCTACCATTTTTCAGCCTATTTCTTTAACAATGCCGGATGCTGATCAAAGGCGCCACATCTAACTATATATACATATATAATTATTGAGTGGAAAGACCGCCAACAAAGCCATCATCTCGCGTGTTTGGAGAAAGTCCCGGAAGTACTTACAAATGCGATATGACAATATGAAACTATTAAGAATAATTATGATAAATAATCGCGAACAGTACAATCGTCTAATATTACATTGTTTAATCATCATTTGTCGAGGTTATCGGCAATCGACGCTTCGTGTACTACTGATAAACTCAGTACACAGGAGTTATCATAAAACGATAACACGTGATCATAAACTATTATAAATTTACCATAATTATTGACCCAAGTACCTCCCTACCGGAACAGAACCACAGTCATTCAAACGAACACTTTACTTTAACTGAGTCCACAAACTGTTTAGACTTTGCCCTGAAAAAAAACATAGCTTTTCCTTTTTCCTATAAAGATTGTCAGATAACCTGTCGGTGTGTCCGTGTCACGAAATGCGCATGCGCATAAATGGTTTTTACACCTGAGTACAATGATTGCTGTCGGATTTAAAGTCCTTTCCTTGTCACACAGTATCTGTGCGGGTGTTCTGTTTTATAGATTAAAATAATTTCTTAATGATCCAACAACTCGATCTACATCTTAACGGCCAATCAGATTAGGAGTTATGCAGTGACGCCGAGAGAATTCTTTGAAGGTGCGCTGCTAACACCTGTGATATCCTCTATACCTGTCATGGTTAATATGTTCAGATTAAAATTCCTTTCTTCTTCAGTTTTATGTACAAAATGGTAAATTGTAAAAGATTGTTAAAGACTGGACGAAATATCAAATCGTTGTCTAATGGATGGCATTGATAGTCTATTTGCACGTCAGACAAGATCTCGTGTTTTGTATGCGACAGAGGGATGTTAGTGAAGGAAGGAATACATTGAGATTACACAGAGTTTTAACGTCCCCTGTTATAGAAAAAAAAATCGAAAAAAATCGGGAAAAAATATCATAAACTTGAATCATATATTAAAATGATGAATTGAAAAATTGCTTTGTATTAGGTGTCACTGTACCGTGATAAATATAACATTGTGTAACCACACGAAAACAGAATATATTTTATAGGCAAGACACATGGGGAAAATAAACCACAGCCTCATTCAGTATGCAATCTTAGGTATGCAGCGTGGAGTAAAAAAAGGTCGGTCAATGAAACTTGTCATGACCCATGTTTACATTACATATTATTCTGAATACAACATATATAAAATTATATTTCTACTAAATTAAGACCTGGTCTCAATGTGCCCAAACAGATGACTGGGTCAACATCGTCGGTGCGTATGAATTTGTGTGGAATTGCACACTGTTTAGCAAGTGTAAATCCGTCGAAAACTCGAAATCGACAAAAGCAAGATTCAACCCTTAGATACAAAACAAAACAACTCTGAAATGTTATATATGATTTGACAATTATTCAATAAATACACCGACATCTTTCCTTTGTTGCGGCATATCTTTACTGCTTTGACGGTGTGAAATTTGACACAAATTACGCGCAGGCAATACTTATATATTGACTGGCATAGACACATGAACCAGGCAACATTTCATAGTTTCACTGAATTCAACTCGATTTGAAATTAAGATATCTTAAATTGGAAAGCTTTGATATGCCTTCTTACGGATTTATTGTGAAACAGTCTCCATTTGTTAAGACAATTTCAATTTCATGCATACAAAATAATATGGTTCTGTATATTCGCATTGTACTTGCCTTATATGAAGTTTCCATAATACATGTACCATAGCACGTATAGCACTGTATGAAGATACTTCCAGAAGAAATGATGTTCATAGTCCTGTGAACGCAACAGGATCAGTACAATTTTAACATTTCTAGAGATTAAAAAAATAACAGGTAATGTTAGGCTGTTGCAGGATTATTACTTTCACCGATGATAGAAACACTTCACTACTGCAAATATCAATGAATGCATATATTTAGATCACTAATTAATAACTATCAACTTAGAATAAACAATAAATATTAAACTTATATTCTTACGGCATAAACATTGAAAAATGCAGTCTCAATATTAATGCAATTCGATTTGCCATCTGGTGCTCGTGACGTCATTTAAATTATGACGTCAGAAATTTAATGTTGGAGATCCAATGAAGTTGTATTATTTTGCAGAAGTTATTTCTGATGAGTTAGCGTTATCATTTGACGGAAATACTCCTAAAAATATCAATTGAAGGAAGAAATATGTATTTTTTTCATTGTCAATTTGTGAAATATAGTAGCTTTCAGACTTATTTTACAAAGAAGCGCCTATCAAAGAAGACGTTTGTTCATCCTGCGATGGCAGTGGAATATTCACCATTCATTCCCTATTAAAATCAACTTTCGTTAAATGATAGCTTCATGTTGTGAATTACTGATATACGGTATTTAGTAGATAGCTGTGTATTATTGGTAGCTGGGGTGATTACATATTTGATTGAATGGTGAGTCACTAGCCCGTCTTACATAATCATAGCACTGAGATCAGACAAACACTTCGACAGCTAACAGAATAAACAAAACTTAGTTTTCTTGTTTTAGGTCAGTCACACACGGTCAAATGTTCTCCAAAGACTTGTTTCGCTGGGGTCATAATTTCAATTCGTAATATGATCATACATTGTACTAAAAACTCAAAGGCCAGCATCAAACAAATATCAAGCCACGGCACGAGCCGATACTTCAAACTCTCGTAATAAAATAGTGTAAATATCATCAATCTAATAAAAACATCGAGGAACACGTGTTACTAATGACAAATTACGCAGAAATCAAAAATTGTTTATTTCTCAGCACGAACATATCTGTGTTTCACAAATCGAATCATGAATCGTATTATGACCGTGTAGAGTTTCGTCCTGGCACGCTTGGTGTCGGTGTATTTTACGCTCTGTGGCGCTTTTGACACAGACGTCCATGAAAGGGCGCGACTCATGCAGGCTAGATGGCTCTGCTCACAAATCCATATTTCAGACCGCCATTACTTTACATCTGATATTTCTGCAGAAAATTCGTTTGTACGTAGGGACTCTCGAAACTGGAGAGTATGATCCATCCAAATTTTATTACGCATGCTGCGTGAAATAGAATTATCAGTAGAAATTGAACAAATGAGAGAAAGGGCTTCATGAATGTGACTTTACGCAGATGGAATAACGGTCGGATAAACTAACGGGTCAAACGCTCATGACAGCAGCCGTGCGGCTGGCTAGATTCCCCTCGTCAAAACATGCAGAGGAAACGTCAAGTTGAGGATTGATGAAACCCATATGTAATTGGAAGTGAGATTCAAGCAGAGAAATTTTTTGTAGAAATTGACAACGCCGAAAAGATCAATTTTCATTTGTTATAAAACTTCCTTTCAAAGAGAAATAAATGATCAAGCTAATTTATTTTATCATTGACAGGGCAAAGATTAATGTTCACAGTGTACGGATCACACGAAAATGGATAGAATTGGAAATTATCTGTGTTGTTAAGTAGATCTAGTAATAAAAGTATGTCGTGTTTTGGTATGAAGCAGACAATGAGGCTGTCAGCAATCAAACTAGCAAACATATCAATTCTAAAACTATAAAACTACATTGGATGTAGATTTGTATATCATTGCTGTTTGCCACCGAGTTCTAGCTAATCTCTATAGATCATGTCAGATTTATATATCATTAGTGTCGGCTGTTTAGCGTTCTGTATAGATCCTGGGAGATTTATATCTCCGTTGTGTTCCCGCCATACAGCGTCCCATGCCTTAGTGTGATTTGTATTTCAGTGTTGTTCCGCAAGGGTCACTGTGTCTCAACTCCCACTCTTTACTGTTGTGGTTCAGATAGTGGTATATCTGACGGTTGATAAACACCTTCCATCAGTTTGATTGGTTGAAATCCTGACCAATGGAATGTGACTGTTTCAGGAAATTTTAGAATTTTAAAAACATAAACTCAATAAAGCTCTATTTTGTTCTATTTCGAAATTTCAACATTAACGAACTCGATAGAGATAACCATAGGAACAGCGGTCTTTGTGGATTCTCATGAGGAATGCATTTTTTGATAAAACAAAACCCATCCATGACACAATAAATCCGGCCAAATAGATATGGTAGTAATACCATGTATTTCGGATAAACGGAATCCGGAATTTGAAAATCCGGATAAACGAGGTTTTGTAGTATAGAATCCAAACTACTGTATTTTGGAGGATTATATCGACGACCTGTTCCAAAATATTTATTTAAGATCTTGTTATTTTTCATTTAGTAGATAAAGTGTAGACAAAATCAAATAAAACATTCTTAAAACATCAACCATATTTATGATGTAAAACCTATTTCGTATTGATATTTCGAATTTACACATTTTTATATTAACTGTTGCATGGTATAAACACATCTGTGTTGTTTGTCTTCCCTAGTTTAGATTAAGTTGATGAGACTCCCAATGTGCATGTCTAAATGTGTGAACAAACATGAACGACAGCGTTACCATGAGAACGGATTATTGGGCAATCCTTTCACAATTTTACATATAGATCGTACCATCAAATCCCATCGTAACATTTATATCCTAACACAAATCTATGTCTTGATATTTAAACATAAAAACAACAAACCGCAAGATCAAATTTGGTTAACAAATATCGAACTCATGACCTTGAATCGCTTCAAACATGTTAGAGATTTATTGAAACACATTTACCTTCTAGCATCGCATCCGAATTTTCTCCAAACACGCGAGTCGCATATAATCTCTGACTAATATTACAATAATGAAATGCAAAGTTTATCAATTTCCAGTAAGACATAACCCTATTAAGGACGCCACATCGAACGATATTGGATATATTTCATCCGGAATTGTCACTGAAATCTTACAAGCGCCTTCGTGATAGATTGGAGAACAACCTTCAGACGCTTGAGTGTAAAAAATTCATGTCTTCCCAGCATCGACAGCATATAAATCTCCGTTTCTCCCAAAATGGCTGAGCGTTACGGTAGATAGAATCGTTTCTCATATCTAAAATTGACAGTAAATTTGATAAATGAACTTATAGATTCAAAATATACTCATATTACATGAATCTCTTTATTCTGGTGCCGAAAAATCATAAATACTGGCCTCTTGTATCCCGGCGTTCCTTCGAGGTTCCCATGACTCATCTTGTCCGCTGTTGTCATGGAGCCACGTGGGGAAGGCCCGGGCGGACTTGTGATCATTCTAACTGACTGATGTTGTTCTAAGTTGACCAGGTACAAAACTTAATTAAATTTCAATACACAGAAGAGAGTTCACAAGCTCGGATTTGTAATTTAGAAAAATCGAAATATAGACCCATACAACAGACGGATCACGCTTACAGATATGAATAATTCAACGCCGAAAAGACTTTTTTACTTTCTGAAATTGTACTCTCACTTTTTGTTAATGTAAAACTTTTTCCTGTGATTAGAAAAAGGAATGAAATTCACTTTTAACAATGATAAATCGTATTAAAGAAGCTCTCTCATCACCGGAAAGAAACCATCATACACTTAGGTTCCTTCTCAGGCCATAAAGTTCAAATCCGCCAAATATCAGGTAATCTCAAAAACACAATGTTCTTGGGGAACATCGCCTCAGTCTAAACATTGTACATGGTACTTGGTATAATGGAAACTACAGGCGGAGCACCATTTTCCTTGTTGTAAGCGTCCAAACAAAACTGTTTAGAAAAAATATTTTTTCAAACAACACCATTTCAATAATACAATTGCCGTATGTTCTTTTGACAATGGTTACATATTTCCCGTATTCAGTTATTTTGTTTATTTTCATTTTGCAACTAGATTGTAGATGTACCCCCGAGTCATATTTTATCCGTCAATATCAGGCAATGATAGATAAATGTTTTACTTCTAAATATATAACAGATAATTAATGCATATGAACGAAGGTAGCCGATTCTAATCAATCCTCATGAGAAAGCCCATGGGTTTAATCTCAGCTATATTTGTTTGTATTTTGTGAGGAGACGAGAGTAGTAATTAATCCACTGTGCTGTAGTAATATATGATATGTGAGCACGTGCTCACGCGACGTAAACCCTAACTCGTGTATATAGTTTAATGTTTTTTCCGACACTCCCAGATGCTACTTTGTGAGCGTGTACAGATCTCACTCCATAAAATGACGTTTAATTCGGTGTAAGGTTAATTACTTGATATATTCATCAGACTTTTATTTATTATTGACAAAGTGAGTCCCCTCGGACACTAACGCCTGATAGTCAAAATTACTATTCATGGAAATACTCTTCATATTTCGAACGTCTCAGATGTTGCTGGAAAAATCTTCACCTGAACAACATTTGCTTGTTTCAGTGTCTAAAATTGGTATTGGTAACGGTTCGTGTGCGGTTAATTGTGTATCTGGTTGGGTGTTTTTTTTCGTTTTTTCTATTTTTTGATAACTGTTTTCTACATTATACTAGTATATTTTTTATTGATTAGTTCTTGATTAAATGTGTCCTTTGTCTTCAAGGCATGTACAATATGTTAAATCGTATCGCGAGTCTCATATACAGTAAAACCTGTCACCGACACATTAACGTTTAGAATACATGTTTGTCCGACATAAACAGTTTCGAAACTGACCAAAGAAAACATAGATGATAAGTAGGTCACTGCGACTGTGTTTCATATTGGCTCATTTGTGTCAACGATATACAGAATGGTGTGCTCTAATTCATATGAGAAACATACGAGAAATATGTCAAATCTAATATAATAACATCCTATATCAATCTAGAGAAATGAGTGGCTGAAGTTGGAGGACGACTTACACGTGTTTGTTTTTCTGATTGGCCTTAATACCAGAACTTACAAATGTTTTGCTGGTAACCCTCTGGTATCACGACTTGCAAACGTTTTACTGATGCCCCCATGGTTTACTATCTGACACTTAGTAGTAATAGTACTGACTACCACGACGTGTCCATTATTAGTCTAGATAGACTTGCACATGCGTTATCAATGACCCCTTTGTACCACGAGTTGTAGTGTTAAGTATGTTGCTCTTAGTACCACGACAAAACATGTGTTTATTGGCGATCCAAATAGTCCAGTGCCTGACACTCACTGTGAGTATAAAGAACATAAATATAATTCTGTTTTATGCTATACACAGGTATAGGGTGATAAACAGTCTGACTCAGAGGCCATAAGGTCACGTGTTACGTAGGGCCGTCCCGTCCAACAGCAGTGGTCACTGACATACGTCCCACCGGAACGGCTCCCAATAAGTCCAAATTGCCTTCATCCTGGCAATGACGTATTGCTGGCCTTGACCAGAGTCCATTTATGAGCCATTTTTCATGATCAGAAGGGAAAAGAACTTAAGGTTAACACAAAAATATTACGCACATTAGCCGATCATAGACACAAAAATGTAGCCGCGATTCAATACATTATTAACCCTTCGCTATCCCGGCGCGCGACATCAGCAGACTTAGGAGCGAGGCTGTTGGGTCACGAGCCAAAGCTACCTGTCAGACGACGGAAGTCTCGAGCTCCAAAGCAGTCATAGATAGGGAAACCATGTCCTAAACTTTGATTTGGTAAGTATGCACAAGTAAAAGAGCACCGTTGCTGATAACAGTCAGTTCAGTAATTTGCACGAGACTCTGAACAACACTTCCACCTGGTTCGGAATTGTAAAATAACTAGTCATATTACAGTAAGAATTCCTATGTAACGCTATCGGTGATGGTTCAAGTGTTCCGAGCTGTTTTAAAAGTTCAACCTCCACTTTGATTTAGTTGTGTTAAATAAGCACCAACTGTCGTCCTCGCATTTTGACCTCATCTACTTTAACACAAAGTTTTCTCTTGTCCGAACAACCGAACAGACTTATATTTCAAGTTGTTCTGGTCTAGAGGTAGGACTAGGGGATACTCAGAAAGCCTGGTGATCAGGTAAGATAATAAACAGACTCGTCCAGTCTTATGTCTGCTCTGGTCTGGTGGAAAGGCACGTGCAATGTAGGTCCTGTGTCCATTGGTCTTTCCACTCATTATCAAATAAAATGGCTTACATTATATCTTGTTTTGAGTTGTGAAGCTACTTGTAAGTAACAACATCAATCAATGACTTATCAAAGCGATATCGGTCACATCTATATGACTTCCGGTACTTGTTAAATAATTCAATTATATACATCAGACTTACTCTACTTGTATTATAGGTAAAATACATCTATATGACTTCCAGTACTTTAGCTCTTTAAACCCTTAGCTCTTTAAACCCTTCGCTCTTTAAACCCTATCTGACGACTTCCTGTATTTGTGTTATATGTCCCTTACATCAGTCTTACTTCTGGTACTTCTGTCATTGGTCTCCATCATCAATCTGACTTCTGTTACTTACGCCATAGATCTCCATCATCAATCTGACTTCCGTTACTTACGCCATAGATATCCATCATCAATCTGACTTCCAGTACTTACGCCATAGATCTCCATCATCAACCTGACTTCCGGTACTTACGCCATATATCTCCATCATCAATCTGACTTCCGTAACTTACGCCATAGATCTCCATCATAAATCTGACTTCCGTTACTTACGACATAGATATCCATCATCAATCTGACTTCCGGTACTTACGCCATAGATCTCCATCATCAATCTGACTTCCGGTACTTACGCCATAGATCTCCATCATCAACCTGACTTCCGTTACTTACGCCATAGATCTTCATCATCAATCTGACTTCCCGTACTTGTGGCATAGGTTTCTTACATCAATCTGACCTCTGGTACTTTCGTCTTAGCTCTCTAACATTGACCTGACTTCCGATAAATCTGTCTTGTGTCTCTATTATCAATCTGACTTCCCTTATATTTGCCATATACAATGTACTCTTACATCAATCTGACTTCCCTTATTTTTGCCATAGGTCATTTACATCAATATGACTTCCCTTATTTTTGCCATAGGCCTCTTACATCAATCTAACTTCCCTTATTTTTGCCATTGGTCTCTTACATCAATCTCACTTCCCTTATTTTTGCCATTGTTCTCTTACATCAATCTCACTTCCCTTATTTTTGCCATTGGTCTCTTACATTAATCTCACTTCCCTTATTTTTGCCAAATACTCTTACATCAATCTAACTTTCCTTATTTTTGCCATAGGCCTCTTACATCAATCTAACTTCCCTTATTTTTGCCATTGGTCTCTTACATCAATCTCACTTCCCTTATTGTTGCCATATACTCTTACATCAATCTCACTTCCGGTATTTGTGTCACAAGTCTCTAACATCAATCTAACTTTTGTTACTTACGTCATAAATTCGATCTTCAGTCTGACTTTCGGTGCTTGTGTTATAGGTCTCTTACATCAATCTCACTTCCGGAAGTTGTGTCATTGGTCTCAAACCTCAATCTTACTTTCGGTATTGATGTCATTGATCGACCACATTAACCTGATTTATAATCCTGGTGTCATAGAACCAACACATCTATATGACTTCCGGTCCTTATGCCATTTGTCCATTGCACCACTCTATATGCCTTCAATACGAACCCCGCTGATTGCATTCTGCTAGTAGCAACCTTTAGTCAAACTTTGGTATGATGCTTTTTTAAATGGTGTAGCCCTTCCCGCAATATTCACATGTATGTCTACAGATATTTGTCTTACAGCTGTAACCTCTTTATACTTGTTTTCCCGTGATACAACATCACTTGTTAAGAATTGTTTCTGTTTACAAGGGTTGCCAAAACATTGAATGGTAGAATCTTTAAACTGTCACAGAGTCTGACATCGTCTGTGTTTTTATAAGAGGTATTATAACCGAAACCGACTGTGGACTTGTGCATAATTAGGATGTATATAGTGTTGTACCTGTCTAGTTCCCGTCAGCCCCCACTGCTGTGGGACATCGCTTATAACGCAAGATCTCGTATCGCTCCCGAGAGAGCTGTTTTGAAACGTTTTGAACATCGTGTCTCGGGCTTATCAGATTGCCATCTAAGGAGAATTGATCAGATTATCAAACCGTTGTTGACAGGCCTATATCATAGTTTATATGTGAAAATGAATCCGTGTGTCATAGAGGGACCATTAAATGTAGATTTGTACGTAAAGCCAGGAAACTTCAAAAAGTCACAAAAACCAAAAGAACGTCCAAATGTTCTAAAAGGCATTTTGTTACACGCCGATAAAATACCATTTAGGCTAAACATATTGGACACATCCCCTCACCTCACGGGCATGCGTCAAACAAGGAGACTTTGAAACGGATTTGTAATGTACGATTTTTTGTGTTCCAAATGTTGACGAAATCACACCTTTGGGAATAGTACACATAAAATGTGACGTACACCACATCTTCGTCATTTAAATGTCCGATCGGCTGATACTACTTACCGGAGTGGTCGCCAGCACATTTCTCCTGATTCAGTAGAGTGCAGTTTCATAAAAAAAAATCATCACATATATCGTTGACCTGTAAACACTTTCAACTTGATCATATATAAACTATTGCTGATAACTAAGCGAAGCTGTCTGTTTTGTTTTAAATTCTTTGATAGAAAAAGTCACATCTACACACGTTTCATATAAATCAAATGTTGAAATAGACATTGCTTGTTCCTTTGATCTTTAGTATGGTTGTGTATGATTTATTAAAAAGAGGGCTCTGTGTAGATTGAAATCATGTGCTTTAAAACTCATACATTATACTCATAATCGATCGGAAAGAATAAAAGCGTTTACTCATATGACAGTGTTTAAACATTCATTTTGTTTGTAGATTAACAGACCGCGAAGCCATGACTTGTGTCTGTCAAAATATCTCAATCAGTCGGTAGTATCCAAAGTGAATCACGGGAACCATATTTATGTGATAATGGACTATATCGAAATGCCATGCAGTCATAATCTTTTTACAGTTATAGTCTTTTGATGAGGTTGATACAACATGTGAAAAAAAAAGAAATACCGAGGATGAAGTCCGAGGTCGAAATATTTTCTCATGTCGATATAAAACATGTTTATGAGCAAACTTACATTCATTACAAATTATACTTAAAATGAAATTATTGCCTATAACTTCATACATCATGCAATACAACAAACAGCAACATGCATTGTAATTAGCTTTTTGTTATCATTTTACATCGGGAATCCTGTGACACAATTCCAGCCGATCAGAAGGTGTGAAAAAAATCTTTTTACGAGGTTGACTCCTACAATACTTGTTAAGTCAGTCTCTATTCTAAATCGTTAAGTCTGGTCGAGTTTTATAATAAATGGTCAAGTTTGTCTAGATCGAAAGGGCACGTGACTCAACCATGACGTATGTGTATGAAATCGAACTCTGTATAAATACAATCGTGCATTTTGTCTAATAGAGTGAAAAACTATTTCACGATATCGATCCCTGTGTAGTGTATTATGACACACTATTTAACGATCCATGTGTAGTGTACGATGATACACTATTTACGATCCTGTGTAGTGTATTATGATAAAGTATTGAATAACAAGAGACAATCTGTTGCGTGCTATAATGTAGATTAAAGAAACACGTTAACAGTGTACTGTGTCAAAAAGAATGAAACAACAGTATTCATTTGTTGTACTTTATCAAAGATTATAAAACAACAGTAAACATTGATTGTACTTTATCAATTAGTATAAAACAACAGTATTCATTTGTTGTACTTTATCAATTAGTATAAAACAACAGTATGCATTTGTTGTACTTTATCAAATAGTATAAACAACAGTATGCATTTGTTGTTCTTTATCAGTATTCATTTGTTGTACTTTATCAAAGATTATAAAACAACAAATTACATTTGATATACTTCATCAAAGAATATAAAAGAACAGTAAACATTTGTTGTTCTTTATCAAAGAGGATAAAACAACAGTATGCATTTGTTGTACTTTATCAAAGAGTATAAAACAATAGTATGCATTTGTTGTACTTTATCAAATAGTATAAAACAACCGTACGCATTTGTTGTACTTTATCAAAGAGAATAAAACAACAGTATGCATTTGTTGTACTTTAGTATAAAACAACAGTATGCATTTGTTGTACTTTAGTATAAAACAACAGTATGCATTTGTTGTACTTTATTAAAGATTATAAAACAACAGTAAACATTTATTGTACTTTATCAATTAGTAAAAAAAAAAACAGTATGCATTTGTTGTACTTTATCAATGAGCATAAAACAACAGTATTCATTTGTTGTACTTTATCAATGAGCATAACACAACAGTATTCATTTGTTGTACTTTATCAAAGAGTATAAAACAATAGTATGCATTTGTTGTACTTTATCAAATAGTATAAAACAACAGTATGCTTTTGTTGTTCTTTATCAAAGAGTATAAAACAACAGTATGCATTTGTTGTACTTTGTCGAAAATTATAGAACAACAGTAAACATGTGTTGTACTTTATCAAAGATTATAAAACAACAAATTACATTTGATATACTTCATCAAAGAATATAAAACAACAGTAAACATTTGTTGTTCTTTATCAAAGAGTATAAAACAATAGTATGCATTTGTTGTACTTTATCAAATAGTATAAAACAACCGTACGCATTTGTTGTACTTTATCAAAGAGAATAAAACAACAGTATGCATTTGTTGTACTTTGTCGAAAATTATAGAACAACAGTAAACATGTGTTGTACTTTATCAAAGATTATAAAACAACAGTATGCATTTGTTGTACTTTATTAAAGATTATAAAACAACAGTAAACATTTATTGTACTTTATCAATTAGTAAAAAAAAAACAGTATGCATTTGTTGTACTTTATCAAAGAGTATAAAACAACAGAATGCATTTGTTGTACTTTATCAAAGATTATAAAACAACAGTATGCATTTGTTGTACTTTGTCGAAAATTATAGAACAACAGTAAACATGTGTTGTACTTTATCAAAGATTATAAAACAACAATTTACATTTGATATACTTCATCAAAGAATATAAAACAACAGTAAACATTTGTTGTTCTTTATCAAAGAGTATAAAACAACAGTATGCATTTGTTGTACTTTATCAAAGATTATAAAACAACAGTATGCATTTGTTGTACTTTATCAAAGAGTATAAAACAATAGTATGCATTTGTTGTACTTTATCAAATTGTATAAAACAACAGTATGCATTTGTTGTTCTTTATCAAAGAGTATAAAACAACAGTAAACATTTGTTGTTCTTTATCAAATAGTATAAACATCAGTTTACATTTGTTGTACTTTATCAAATAGTATAAAACAACAGTATGCATTTGTTGTTCTTTATCAAAGAGTATAAAACAATAGTAAACATTTGTTGTTCTTTATCAAATAGTATAAAACAACAGTATGCTTTTGTTGTTCTTTATCAAAGAGTATAAAACAATAGTATGCATTTGTTGTACTTTATCAAATAGTATAAAACAACAGTATGCATTTGTTGTACTTTATCAAATAGTATAAACAACAGTATGCATTTGTTGTTCTTTATCAAAGAGTATAAAACAACAGTAAACATTTGTTGTTCTTTATCAAATAGTATAAACATCAGTTTACATTTGTTGCACTTTATCAAATGTTATAAAACAGCAGTATACATTTGTTGTATTTCATCAAAGAATACAAAACAGCGGTATACATTCGGTGTACTCTATCAAAGAGAATAAAACAGCAATATTTACATTTGCATGGCATTGTCACTATATAGCCTCTTTGAAAGCTGTGTCGTTGATGGGACTTTAATCACCATGCATCACGAGACACAATTCTTAGCGTATTAATACAACACTGACCGGAACTACAATATCCAATATAAATAAACATGACGGCAGCTGAAATATTGCTGGGCATTGTGAGATTTGACAATGTCATTGTAAATTTATGTGCAAAATAAAAAATAAAATATAAAAACATTTTTTTTACAACGAAAACAAGACCAAGGTCTGCAATATCGTACAAAATGCACATCGGTTGAAATCACCAATCCCGGCAATGGAAACAATTTATCAGAAATATCGTCTGTTACACTGCACTGATCAACAGGGGTTCGTTACAAATGTCTGAAATACACATATTCTATAGACCTACTGACACATATGTTTCACGCGTCTCGGATCCACGGTTCCTAAGTTTCTGACGACATGTGTAAAATAACGATGCTGTTATAGAATCTACCGACTGTTGTCAGGTTCCCATACAATCAGCAAATACATTTACGCCTGGTTTCTTCACAAAATGAGCAAAGAGAAAAGTTCGAATTAACTTCCAAAAATAACTCCCTCGTGGAGGGCAAGGTCGGATTTACGGTGTTCACTGTATTTGTCCATGCGCGAAATTTGTTCCGGGGAAAAATCGAAACAATTTCAAATCTAACTTTCAGCTCAGAGTTCTATTGATAAACTTAAATTACCCTATAGACATATCATACGCAATTGTATTGATACTGAATTGTGGAATAAAATTGAAGTGTTTGTTAAAATTTCAAAGTACGTCTTTGTTTGCCAATCAGCACACGACAAATACGCTGTTCAAACTATTGAACGAAATTGTGTGGACTGTCGATAAGGCGGGCATTTTTAATTTTAAGCATAAATTATAAGTTCAAAAAGAACATAAGAGGCAGATAAACGTAAATATAAGTATTGAACTGTTTTTGTATGGTATTTATGATCTATTTGAATGACACATTCAAATAGATCATAAATACGCAGGTAATACGTGTATCTATCAGGAACGTGTTTGTAAATTGTGTACACATATCTTGTAAAGACTTTTTCTCGATTACTGAATAACTCACGCGATGCTTTATCGTGTAATCATTTAATATTTCAATTCATATTGTAACGAAAAATATATGCTTATTTTCTTTATTTTAGCAAAATTTGATTTTTAGAAAATATGTATATGTACATAGTGGGTACCATGGGTGGTTACGCCTGGTATAAACCCTTTAAAATACACTGCATTATTTATACTTATATTTCATTTATAGCCCTTTAACCGAAACATTCTTACTAAAGTGACTTTTTCTTTTATTTCTCTATTTAGTTCCATGTGAACGTTTCCTCGCGAGCCGTCCGTTACTCATCCGGACACCGTTACGGCACAATATAATTTCCATATGCAATCAAGTCGACAAAATCAAATTTGTTTTTCTGTCGGCGATAAGACTAATTCTCTGTTATCCTCGTTTTGATGGGTCGATCGATTCTGAATCAATATTGTTGAATTTGGAAGAAACATTTAATCATAATTAAAACCCTAAATTAACATTTAAATACCTGTTATTAAATCCGTTAAAAATGGCGAATAACAGATAGAGTTGTTACTCTTTGTCTGTAAGCCTGCGAGTGCTGGGTAAGTCCCTGGAGCTAGGTGTCGCTAATTCCTCCGTTACGATCTCCTTGGTCACAGGGACGATCTTCTGTTCGGCCTAGACGATTTAAAGGAGCAGCAATGTAAAGTTTTCTTATAAATATTTCATTTGCAATGTTTGACTTCAGCTAAGACATATAAAACGGATCTCATTAAATTTTAATGCTAGGTTCCAGCGCGACAAATGCGTAAGCAATACGTCTATATTGGAAATCTGCCCTTACGTTTTATATATATTGAAAGCGAAGAGAAAGGGGAGATGAGAAAAAAAATACATACAAATTTTATATAGTCAGACAAACCATTCTCGATCTCAAACCGCATACGTAACGACCCTGATGGAGATTGCATTATGAAACAGTCGCTGGAATCCCACATTGCTCTTGAGCAAACAAATTATTCATAAAGAAACACGATTTTATTTATACAAGAAACCCCTTGAGAATTTTGTGAGCATCAAAAATGAAACTTTGCACACTTATGCAATAAAAGAAGATTTCTTTTAGTCTCCATATGGTAATTTTATCCGTGAATCATATGAAATTCGGTCCGATCAATATTCCCCTCACGATGGCAAGTTCTAATGAGATTTTGACTGATATTCCTCCAGTCAATATCGGGATATCGACATTCATATCTCGTGCGCGCGTGCAGAGAGTCGACCGTCTACACAAGTGATGTGATGGGCAAATTGTCATGATTATTGTTAATAAACTTAAAAAGATTGACCCCGGGTCGCTCATAACATACAAAGCGATAACTAACTGCGTCAGCGGGGTCAGTGAGCAATGACGCTAGGAGTCAGAACATATTGATCGACTCTTTCGTCAGATAGGTCTTAGATCCGGAATCTCGGTAACAATCTGACAAATTTATAGCGGGTCTTCTATCGCAAACATGCTGGGTGTGAAAATAATTATTGTCTCGTCGTCTCCTAGAGCGGCCTCGCATGCGTTTCACCCGTGTATCGGCCGCTTGTCAAATCAAATGTATTCTGTAAAGAATACATTGGATTACCTCCCCTGTATCACTAAACGCTCCCGCGTACAAAAATAGCGCACGTTATTTTTCATTAAAACATATATTTCTTTATCCTTAACAATATCAAATCAAAATATTATCTTCTATTTTAAGCAAGTAATCAAAATCATATTCAGCTGATATTAAAAATAAAAACGTCATTTTTCAAAAGGTGATTGTCTTTCCTGACGCTGATGGGTTTATAATTACAAGCTGCATGTATCTGAGTCGACCAAAGCCTTTATTCTATGATTATTTAAAGCTAGCAGATAACTAAGATCTTTGCCTCTGATTAAGTGATTATCTTGTATGGTGGTTGTCGTGTGGTATAAAGAAAAGATTTTACATGAATTAATCCGACAACTTTCTTCACAAGCTAGCGTGTATTCTACAACTATACGCTATAACTCGTTTTTTATCGCCGGGTCATCGTGGGTGCAGCAGCCTTGGACGGCTGTACAGATGATATCAATATAATGGACTGGCTACAATGATATTATTCTAAGAAAACGCTACAACTGGCGTTATGGGTTTCACAGAAGAGGTGTGTTCAGGGTCAATTGACATGGCACCTGAAATCTCATGCAGGTAACTATTTCCAATCACAGATGAGTCCCGGGGCACCGGATTAGTAACTCAACATTCCCTATCACCACATTCCATCAGGGGCTAATGAGTATGCACTCCTCCCACCATTGATCATGTGATGTATGTCACTCAGCGTCTGTATCTTCTCCACCTGAAGTGGTCAAAAAGTCATAAAGGGATCAAAGGCCAGGCGAGTGATTGCTACATTAATTACTGTTTTGCATGGAAGTCGGTTTTATTTCTATTAAGGTATCAATATCGGATGTTTGTCAGTCAATAAGTGGGTATCACCTGCATAAAACATAAGTCGAACGTGAATATATTTGTATTTAAATGAAGGTTATAGCGTATTTATGTACTACAGAAAAGGCCGCCCACTTCGACAACGCTTTATCACTGTTCACTTCAAGTGTTCCCGAGGTCCAGCTCAGACCTTCCTCATCTATTGTCCAAATACTGCGGTAACTAACTACTGGTAAATACTGGACGTACTGTAACAATTGATAACTACGGGACTTAGGGTTCCGAAATTCATCTTTGCGATAACTTCTTTCAATATTTGTCTTTCGAATGACTAATTAAATATTTTAAACCTGAAATAAACAATAAAAGACACGTCATGTTACAATCTCTCTTGTCATTGTCCTACAACGGTCCAGATAGTCTTAATACGGTCCAGATACATGTAGTACTAAAATGGTGTAGATAGTCATACAACGGTCCAGATAGTCTTAATACGGTCCATATACATGTAGTCCTAAAATGGTGTAAATAGTCCTAAAAGGGTCATGATAGTCCCTACAACGGTCCAGATAGACCTAAAAATGTCCAGATAGTCCTAAAATGGTGATGATAGACCTAAAACAATGAGCATAGTCCTACAACGGCCCAGATAGTCCTGAAACGGTCAAGATAGTCCTAAAACGGTGTAGATAGTCATACAACGGTCCAGACAGTCTTAAAACGGAGTAGATATTCCTAAAACGGTCCAAAGAGTCCTTAAACGGTCCAAAGAGTCCTTAAACGGTCCAGATAGTCCTAAAACGGTCCAGTGATAGTCTCAAAACAGTGAAAATACATGTAGTCCCACAGCGGTTTAGATAGTCCTAAGACGGTGTAGATCGTCTTAATGCAGTGAAGATAGTCCTAAAACGATCCAGATAGTCCTAAAACAGTGAAGATAGTCCTAAAACAGTGTAGTTATACCTAAAGCGTTGTAGATAGTCCTATAACGGTGAAGATTTTACAATAAAAATCTTTCTTTGGGAACATGACACAACTAAGTCAAGGAGTTTGGTTTAACGGGCTTTCATAAGCTATAATGAAAATGCAGGGATGCGTCTTATCAATTTTATTAACTCTATCGTCTGAGGTCATCATAACATGAAAAACAACTATGGGAAAAGGCCAAACAGAAGAACAGCGAACATCCATCGGGGGAATTCACCTACAAAGTCCGGGGCCCCCCTTGGGCCAGGAAAATAACAAAAATACCAATCAAAATCCAGAGCCAATGAGTGGAGAGGATGAAGCTCAAAGAAAAAATCAACGACATATTGTAAATAACCAGACTAACACCTCGAATTCAGAAAGAAATGTTGTGTTTAATAATTTAAAATGCGTCTACACAAATGCAGATCAATTAAAAAATAAACTTTCAGAACTAACCTTGCGAGTAAACCAGATAAAACCTGAAATTATTGGAATCACAGAGGTAAAGCCCAAGATCAGAACATTAAATATGAAAACACAAGAATGTGCAATAGAGGGCAACACAGATTATACTATGTTTGAGAAAAACATTGACAACAAAATTGGAAGGAGTATGCTGCTTTACTTACACAAATTGCTTCTAGCGAAGGAAATCATTTTAAAAACAACATTCCAAGAGAACATCTTTGTTGAAATGACTTTAAATGCACAAGAAAAAATACTAATTGGCCTGATATACAGATCAGACAGCGGAACTGAAGAAAACAATAATAACCTGATAAGCTTGTTAAACGAAGTTTGCAGTTAATGATACTCCCACTTACTTATTATGGGAGACTTTAACTACCCCGACATCAATTGGGAAACGTGAAATATCAAAGGCGATAGCACTGAAACACAATAATACAAATTTGTTCAATGTCTACAGGACAATTACCTTTCACAAATAAACGAACAACCAACAAGATGGCGAGGGAAAGATACACCCCATATTTTGGGTTTAATTATTACAGATGAGGAGAATTTTGTTTCGTCGATAGAATCTCAAACCCCCTTAGGGAAAAGTGACCACAAGATACTACTTCTAGATGTTAAATGTAAAACTTCTGTAACAGGTAAAAACACAACAAAAATATGCTACAACAAGGCAAACTACGAACAAATTAACAACGAAATTATGAATATTGATTGGAAAAGTGAAATGAAAGAACAGAACACCACCAATGAAAACTGGTCAACATTCAGGAACAAAATACAAGAAATAATAAAAAATCTGTACCAACAAAGACCATCAAACCCCACAAAAATAGCAAGCACACATTTCCAGTGGACCAAGAAACACTCGAAAAAATTAGAAAGAAACATGCTTTGTCGAAAAGTGGCGGCCACAAATGACCCAGAAGTGAAACAGCAATACTACAAGGTCCGGAACCAGGTTAAAAAGCTGACCCGGAAACTACGAAAGGATTATGAGCAGACCCTGGCAACAAAGGCAAAATCGGACCCCAAAATGATCTGGAAATATATTAACTCAAAATCAAAGTCAAAAGTGGAAATTGGAGATCTATATAAAAATTCGAAAGACAATAAATCAAATAACGTCACCATGGACAAAGCAGATATACTAGCAAACTTCTTCCAGAGCGTGTTTGTACAAGAGGATCGAGGGGAAACCCCTACCTTACCAACAAAGGAAACCCAAAGTGATATGCCATGGCTTAAGATAGACAGTGAAAAAGTTATCAAGGTATTACAAAACTTAAAATCGAACAAATCGCCGGGATTGGACAATATGCGCCCCGAGTTCCTAAAGAACTCTGCAGTTGCAGTGGCGCACCCACTCATAATTATTTTCAACCAAACACTCGAAACAGGGAATATTCCAGATGAATGAAAACAGGCTTGTGTGTGCGCAATCTACAAAAAGGGAGACAAACGTGTCGCAGGAAATTACAGACCAGTCAGCCTGACATCAGTCGTATGCAAGGTATTGGAAACAATTGTGCGAGAACACATCAACAAATTTATGAGAGCAAACAATTTCTTCTCCCCAAAACAATACGGTTTTATATCGGGAAGATCAACATCATTGCAGCTGTTGGAGGTATTGGACAAATGGACTGATGCGATGGATAAGGGATTTGGAGTGGACTGTATATACATGGATTATCAAAAAGCTTTTGATACTGTTCCACACAGACGTTTAATAAACAAGTTACACTCATACAATATCTCAGATCAAACGATTAAGTGGATAGCAAGTTTTCTAAGCGGACGTAAACAACAGGTATCAGTAAAGGAAGTACATTCAGAATGGACTGATGTTGCATCAGGAATTCCCCAGGGATCAGTGCTCGGACCACTACTATTCGTCATATTTGTAAATGATCTGCCAAATGTAACAAACTCAGACATGTACTTGTTCGCAGACGATACTAAGATATTTAAAATAATAAC
>NW_018408902.1:224533-268942 GCF_002113885.1 Mizuhopecten yessoensis | reverse complement strand
GTGTGTGCGCAATCTACAAAAAGGGAGACAAACGTGTCGCAGGAAATTACAGACCAGTCAGCCTGACATCAGTCGTATGCAAGGTATTGGAAACAATTGTGCGAGAACACATCAACAAATTTATGAGAGCAAACAATTTCTTCTCCCCAAAACAATACGGTTTTATATCGGGAAGATCAACATCATTGCAGCTGTTGGAGGTATTGGACAAATGGACTGATGCGATGGATAAGGGATTTGGAGTGGACTGTATATACATGGATTATCAAAAAGCTTTTGATACTGTTCCACACAGACGTTTAATAAACAAGTTACACTCATACAATATCTCAGATCAAACGATTAAGTGGATAGCAGGTTTTCTAAGCGGACGTAAACAACAGGTATCAGTAAAGGAAGTACATTCAGAATGGACTGATGTTGCATCAGGAATTCCCCAGGGATCAGTGCTCGGACCACTACTTTCGTCATATTTGTAAATGATCTGCCAAATGTAACAAACTCAGACATGTACTTATTCGCTGACGATACTAAGATATTTAAAATAACAACAAAGAAAGAGGACGAATACGCACTTCAGAAGGACCTGGACACCATGGGGACCTTGAGCAACACTTGGCTACTAAGGATGCACCCAGAAAAATGCAAACATATGCACGTCGGCCGATCTACAAAAACCATAGAAGGAACAACGGGATCGTTTCAATTACTTGGGAACAATCTACAAAAAAAAGACAAGGAAAAAGATATTGGCGTTACTGTAGAATCGGAATTGAGTTTTGAAAACCATATCAGTGAAAAAATTAAAAAAGGCAAACCAAATTTTCGGACTGTTAAGATGAACTTTTAATTTTATGAATTATACCACCTTTCTCCGTTATACAAATGTTTAGTAAGATCACAACTTGACTATGCTAGTTCTGTATGGGCACCGTATAAAGCAAAAGATATTGATAGAGTGGAAGCCGTGCAGCGCAGAGCAACTAGGAGTTTACCGGGGATGAAAAACTTAACATACCATGAAAGACTACAAAAGCTGGAACTCCCAACACTATCATACAGAAGGGCTAGAGGGGATATGATTGAACTATATAAGATAATAAGCGGAATATACGACAGGGAATCCTGTAATTTTATTAAACTTTGGAAGGATGTAACAACGCGTCACAGCAGTAGGGGGAATTCAAAAATGATCTTCCCGCAACAATTCAAAACTACACTAAGGAAAAACAGCTTTGGTAATAGAACTGTAAAAATGTGGAACGGTCTCCCGAGGACGTTGTATCGGCACCTAATATAAACACTTTCAAGAATAGACTGGACAAAATATGGAAAAATCAGGAAATACTTTTTAATTATAAGGCAACCATAGATGGAAGTGAACTCTAATATTTAAACATGAGAACATATTACATGTATATTTGAGTCCGGTGTAGAGGAACATATTGTTCCTGTACTGGAAAATAACTATAACTATAACTATAACTATAACATATTTGATATGATTGATTCGAAGTTAGGGAGTTGTCTTGATTATCGGTGATTTACTCCTTACTTTGTGGCTTTGCTGCTGTCCCTTTATTTCAGTTCACTCTGATCATGTTGATGTGACTTGTTTCGCTTGTCCACGACATTTTGTTTGTGTCAATATCACTTTGTCCTTGTCACTATGTCGTTGTCATTTTGTCTGTTTGTTGCTTTCCCTTTGTGACTTTTTGTCAGTTTTGCTTTGTTTCTTTGCATTGTCAGTTTGTTGCTGGGCCACGTCTCCTTATTTTCCAAGACACTTTGTCAGAACGTTATTGCCACTTTGTCGTTTTAATATTGTATTGAAACGCTTTCCTTGTCATTTGGCGTTTTCACTTAGTCATCGTCCATATGTATATGTCTAAGTCACGCCTGCCATTCTGTTACTGACACTTTACCATTATAGTTTTGATCACGTCATTCCTTATTTGTCACCTAACAATGTCACGTTGTACTGTCACTTTACAATGTCACTTTGTAATGTCACTTTACAATGTCACATTGTACTGTCACTTTACTATGTCACTTTGTACTGTCACTTTACAATGTCACTTTGTACTGTCACTTTACAATGTCATGTTGTACTGTCACCTTACAATGCCACGTTGTAATGTCACTTTACAATGTCATGTTGTACTGTCACTTTACAATGTCATGTTGTACTGTCACCTTACAATGCCACGTTGTGATGTCAGTTTACAATGTCACATTGTACTGTCACTTTACTATGTCACTTTGTACTGTCACTTTACAATGTCACTTTGTACTGTCACTTTACAATGGCACATTGTACTGTCACTTTACAATATCACGTTGTCCTGTCACTTTAC
Organism: Mizuhopecten yessoensis; assembly: GCF_002113885.1. Classification (NCBI taxonomy): domain Eukaryota; kingdom Metazoa; phylum Mollusca; class Bivalvia; order Pectinida; family Pectinidae; genus Mizuhopecten; species Mizuhopecten yessoensis. The sequence continues at coordinate 266,585 of NW_018408902.1, read as the reverse complement.
AATGCCACTGTGTACTGTCACTGTACAATGTCACGTTGTACTGTCATGTACTGTCACTTTACAATTCCACGTTGTACTGTCATTTTATAATGTCACGTTGTACTGTCACCTTACAATGCCACGTTGTGATGTCAGTTTACAATGTCACATTGTACTGTCACTTTACAATGCCACGTTGTACTGTCATTTTACAATGTCACGTTGTACTGTCACTTTACAATGTCACGTTGTACTGTCACTTTACAATGTCACGTTGTACTGTCACTTTACAATGTCACGTTGTACTGTCACTTTACAATGTCACGTTGTACTGTCACTTTACAATGTCACGTTGTACTGTCACTTTACAATGTCACGTTGTACTGTCACTTTACAATGTCACGTTGTACTGTCACTTTACAATGTCACGTTGTACTGTCACTTTACAATGTCACGTTGTACTGTCACTTTACAATGTCACGTTGTACTGTCACTTTACAATGTCACGTTGTACTGTCACTTTACAATGTCACGTTGTACTGTCACTTTACAATGTCACGTTGTACTGTCACTTTACAATGTCACGTTGTACTGTCACTTTACAATGTCACGTTGTACTGTCACTTTACAATGTCACGTTGTACTGTCACTTTACAATGTCACGTTGTACTGTCACTTTACAATGTCACGTTGTACTGTCACTTTACAATGTCACTTTGTACTGTCACTTTACAATGTCACGTTGTACTGTCACTTTACAATGCCACGTTGTCCTGTCAGTTTACAATGTCACGATGTATTGTCACTTTAAAATGTCACGTTGTACTGTCACCTTACAATGTCACGTTGTACTGTCACTTTACAATGTCACTTGGTCCTGTCACTTTACAATGTCACTTGGTCCTGTCACTTTACAATGTCACGTTGCACTGTCACTTTACAATGTCACATTGTACTGTCACTTTACAATGGCACGTTGTACTGTAACTTTACAATGCCACGTTGTCCTGTCAGTTTATAATGTCACGATGTATTGTCACTTTAAAATGTCACGTTGCACTGTCACTTTACAATGTCAGTTGTACTGTCACCTTACAATGTCACGTTGTACTGGCACTTTACAATGTCTCTTTGTACTGTCACTTTACGATGTCATGTTGTACTGTCACTTTACAATGCCACGGTGTACTGACACTTTACAATGTCACGTTGTACTGTCAGTTTACACTGTCACTTTACACTGTCACTTTACAATGTCACGTTGTACTGTCACTCAATGTCACGGTGAACTGTCACCTTACAATGTCGCGTTGTACTGTCACTTTATAATGTCATGTTGTACTGTCACTTTACAATGTCATGTTGTACTGTCACTTTACTATGTCACTTTGTACTGTCAGTTTACAATGTCACTTTGTACTGTCACTTTACAATACCACATTGTACTGTCAGTTTACACTGTCACTTTACACTGTCACTTTACAATGTCACATTGTACTGTCACTTTACAATGTCACGTTGTACTGTCACTTTACAATGGCACGTTGTCCTGTCACTTTACAATGTCACGTTGTACTGTCAGTTTTCAATGTCACGTTGTGATGTCAGTTTTCAATGTCACATTGTACTGTCACTTTACAATGCCACGTTGTACTGTCATTTTACAATGTCACGTTGTACTGTCAGTTTACAATGCCACGGTGTACTGTCACTTTACAATGTCACGTTGTACTTTCACTTTACAATGTCACGTTGCACTGTCACTTTACAATGCCACCTTGTTCTGTCAGTTTACAATGTCACCTGTCACTTTACTATGTCACATTGTACTGTCACTTTACAATACCACATTGTACTGTCAGTTTACACTGTCACGTTGTACTGTCACTTCACAATGTCACGTTGTACTGTCACTTCACAATGTCACGTTGTACTGTCTCTTTACAATGCCACGTTGTACTGTAATTTTACAATGTCACGTTGTACTGTCTACAAGGTCACGTTGTAAGGTGTCAGTTTACAACGTCACGTTGTACTGTCACTTTTCAATGTCACGTTGTACTGTCAATTTACAATGTCACGTTGTACTTTCACTTTACAATGTCACGTTTTACTGTCACTTTTCAATGTCACGTTGTACTGTCAGTTTTCAATGTCACGTTGTACTGTCAGTTTTCAATGTCACGTTGTGATGTCAGTTTTCAATGTCACTTTGTACTGTCATTTTACAATGTCGCGTTGTACTGTCACTTTACAATGCCACGTTGTTCTGTCAGTTTACAATGTCACGTTGTACTGTCACTTTACAATGCCACGTTGTACTGTCAGTTTACACTGTCACGTTGTACTGTCACTTTACAATGTCACGTTGTACTGTCACTTTACAATGTCACGTTGTACTGTCACTTTACAATGTCACGTTGTACTGTCACCTTAGAATGTCACTTTGTACTGTTACTTTACAATGTCACTTTGTACTGTCACTTTACAATGTCACGTTGTACTGTCATTTTTCAATGTCACGTTGTACTGTCACTTTACAATGTCATGTTGTACTGTCACTTTACAATGTCTCTTTGTACTGTCACTTTACAATGTCACTTTGTACTGTCACTTTAGAATGTCACGTTGTACTGTCATTTTACAATGTCACGTCGTACTGTCACCTTAGAATGTCACTTTGTACTGCCCCTTTACCATGTCACTTTGTACTGTCACTTTAGAATGTCACGTTGTACTGTCATTTTTCAATGTCACGTTGTACCGTCACTTTACAATGTCACGTTGTCCTGTCACTTTACAATGTCACGTTGTGCTGTCACTTTACAATGTCACGTTGTATTGTCACCTTACAATGTCACGTTGTACTGTCACTTTATAATGTTATGATGTATTGTCACTTTATAATGTCACATTGTACTGTTACTTTACAATGTCACGTTGTACTGTCACTTTACAATGTCACGTTGTACTGTCACCTTACAATGTCACGTTGTACTGTCACTTTATAATGTTATGATGTATTGTCACTTTATAATGTCACATTGTACTGTTACTTTACAATGTCACGTTGTACTGTCATTTTACAATGTCATGTTGTCCTGTCACTTTACAATGCCACGTTGTACTGTCAGTTTACAATGTCACATTGTACTGTCACTTTACAATGCCACGTTGTGCTGTCAGTTTACAATGTCACGGTGAAATGTCACCTTACAATGTCACGTTGTACTGTCACCTTACAATGTCACTTTGTATTGTCACTTTACAATGTCACGTTGTACTGTCACCTTACAATGTCACTTTGTATTGTCACTTTACAATGTCACGTTGTACTGTCACCTTACAATGTCACTTTGTACTGTCATTTTACAATGTCACGTTGTACTGTCACTTTACAATGTCATGTTGTCCTGTCACTTTACAACGTCACGGTGTACTGTCACTTGATAATGTCATTTTGTACTGTCAGTCTTGAATTATCACCTTGCTCTATTTCTTGTCATCTTCTTATTGTCATTGTTTTTTGCCTACATTCCTATTTTGATATCCATTTTCAATGACGTTTTATAATTTAACCTTCATTCTTGTCATTTTATATGATTATATCTGATAATTGGAGTTTCCCAAACATCTGTCGACACCTTCGTCCTATGACCCTTGCATTTATTGCATTGTAACCAAATCATATATTCATGTACATTGTATAATACCCCCATAAAGAGACAACTGAATTCCCGGAATAATCAGCCGATTTATTAAAATGCAATTGCCCTGTATATTTCTTCCTGTAACCGTCTACGCACCAGGGGACTACCCGACTTGTGTTATATCAATAATTTGATTTCATGATGATGGCTCTCTGATTTTACTAGCTTCTTCTAGAATTCTATCTATGTCTCACTTGGGCAAAACTAATCTTGATACGGAATAATAAGTTTGTTTAAAGGGAACACATTTTCCTATCAAGTCGACAAATGGAAGAAATGGGTCAGAATGTATTAAGGAGATTTAGATAAGTCTAAAGCAAATCTATACCAACAACACAACCCCACAATGTCACATCAACAACACAATGTACCATAAACAACACAATATCACCCCAACATCTCAACCCAACACCAAAAACACAAAACAAACCAACACCGACACCAACACCACAGCCCCCACCAATAACACAACTCCACACCAACAACACAACTCGACACCAACAACACAACCCCAACCAACGCCACAGCCCCAAACCAACACCGCAACCCCGCTAATAACAACCCCACACCAATAACACAGCCCCATATCAACAACACAACCTCACACCAACAACACAGTCTATTTTAACAACACAACCTCACACCAACACCACAACAACAACAACACAATAACAACACAAAAACAAAACCCCATACACACAACATCAATAACACAACTCAACACGACCCCACACTTACCCCACAACAACAACACACCCCACACAAACAACACAACCCCACATCAACAACACAATAGAAGCCCAACAACACTTCCCAACGCCAACAAAACAAACCAACAACACAACCCCACACATACAAATTAACCCCACATCAATAACACAACTCAACACCAACAACACAACCCCACATCAATAACACAACTCAACAATAACAACACAACCCCACATCAATAACACAACTCAACAATAACAACACAACCCCACACCAACAACACAATAACCCACTCTAACAAAACAATATAACACTAACAACACAACCCAACACCAACAACGCAACCCTATACCAACAACACGAACAAACAACACATTCCCACACCAACAACACAACCCCTAATCGATAACACAACTTAATACCAATAACACAACCCACACCAACACCAAAACATCCCACACCAACAAAACAACATCCGAAACCAACAACACACTATAAAACCAACAACACAACCCATCACAAACAACACAACACCAAATCAATAACACAACTTAATACCAATAACACAACCCCACATCAATAACACGACTCAACTACAACAACACAACCCCACATCATTAACACAACTCATCACCAACAATACAACCCCACATCTATGACACAACTCACCACCAACAACACAACAACACAACCCCACAACAACAACACAACCCTATAACAACAACGCAACTACTCACAACAACAACACAATATAACATCAACAACACAACCCTACACGAACAACACAAATCCATACCAACAACAAAAAACAACATCACCAACAAAACACCCCAACACCAACAACAAAGCCCCATAACATCAAAATGATGGTGATGATGATGATGATGATGATGATGATGATATGGTGATGATGATGATGATATGGTGATGATGATGATGATGATGATGATGATGATGATGATGATGATGATGATGATGATGATGATGATGGTGATGATGATGATGATATGAGGATGATGATGATGATGATGATGATGATGATGTTGATGATGATAATGATGATTATGATGATGATATAATGATGATGATGATGATGATGATGATGATGATGATGATGATGATGATGATGATGTGATGATGATGATGATGATGATGATGATGATGATGATGATGATGATGATGATGATGATGATGATGATGATGATGATGATGATGGTGGTGATGCTCTCAATCCTTAAATATAAAAGGAAAGAGGAACTATTTCACAAATCCAATTACCGCTTAGTTTTAATTAGTGTCTGATTACGATATTATCACGACTTCGTATTTACATCATTCGGCAAGTTTAATTTGAAAATATGGTCGTTTATTTCTAATGAAATCTTGTCAATTATTATGATTGATTGATTTATTATGTAATATTGTGACAAAATTCTTCGTGAAGATGTCATTGATAATATTATCTCCCTCAAATCGGCTGAGATATTTGATAAAATGCGTATAAGAAATAAACGTATTTATTAATGTTATTACGAGCCCATACAATTGCATCAAAACTACAACGATGGGCCAATAAACATGAGTCACATTCTCAACGACGGTTCCCGATACTGGTCCTCGGCGCCGAGCGTCTCTATAGTTTACTTAATTTTTAGCTATTATCCATTGTTGAAATTTTTATTGAGAATAATTTCTTTAATTATTGATTCAACTTTTTATTTATCTCTTTCGTTTTATTCTCTCCTGTTATTATTCAACTTAATTTTGTGAACATTAAGATGCAGTAATTGATCTGGATGAATAACATTGATCTGCCCCAAAAAGGCTAACTTTGACATGTACTAGAATTATACAAGTTATTCCGAGTCGGTGCCTAAGATAGAATCCCTGAAACAGTGTAATTCCCGTCCCGTTGCTACATAAAAAATGCCCTGTATTTGTAATGCAGTGATTTCACAGAAACTAGGCGGGGACACATAAAAACGCATGCAGGAATACAACCAAAATTTATAGCGATGACAAAAAACTTATTTTCGATGCACGTAACTAACTCAGTGTCAGGACGAAATTGTATAATTATATTGCTTCTATTCAAATCACCCATGAGTGCTCATCTGTCTTTGACCCGTTGGAAGTTCATAATTATCAAGTGAAATATCACAAAACTAAGGTCATTTTCGCTATGTTTATGAACAATTATCACGGCAGGCTGAGGACAGGGTACTGCAGAGCGGCCGCCTTCCCATGCTTGTATGAACAAAATATGCATAAAGTCTCCCGTATTGACTCTCTATTTGAAACGAATCTCATAAAACGCGGTAAATGCTCCTGGTAATATTGATTTTCAGAAATTTCATACTGGATAACGTTATAATCAGTAGCCAAACGATAGGCTTTGGTTCTTGATGTTAATAAATCACAAATGAAACATGGCCGAGAGTTTCCCCTTTCGGTTCTAAAATCTATTGACGCTTAATGGAAACATCTTAAAGGACTCGAAGAAAAATTAATGTACGGCTTGAATGGCTCCAACCAAATAACTTTCTAAATTTCGATGAATTTAGCTACTTTATCTTTCTTAGCACGAAGGTTTTGTTTGATTTGCAGATTGGAAGATGTAGATAGGTTTTAAGTAAAATTTTATTGTAACTTTGCAGCGTTTTACACTTTCCATTGATATCAATAACTGTAATAGCTTAAATACGTTCGTCTTGATTTGAGCGGGACATTACTTCTGGTAGCTAGGAGAAGGCGAGCCTTCCTGTGTTTTACAATTTCCATTAAGTAAGCACTATTGGTTTCAATCTTGTCTCTTAACACGCTTCCCCAGATCTCCTTTATCTTTAGGTCACGGTCGCGATTCTCGTCCATACTTATACAATTAAAATTATTTCACTTAGAACGGGCGCTCAATTCAAAATGAAAACATTTTTCAAAATGAAAATACAGTGACAGAAATTCATTTGATTGGTTTTAAAGTTAATGGTGAGACAATTTGTCACTGTTTTAGTCGGTTGGCTGTAGATTAACTCTCACGTGTAGCCGTACTCTTGTATTTAGAATCTACACTTTCTACAAGATTTCTAAATATCTTCTAACCACTGAAGATACGTCAATAGACACAGGGTACATCCTAGAAACCAAAACAGGAAATTTATTTGAGGCTAAAAATATCAGTCTTACTTACAATGTACCATAATATACGAGTAACTATAATTAGTACGGATAGATTTGTATACACATCTTAACTCGCTTTATCATGTCAGGTCAAAATTTCAAAATTTCCTTTGTTTTAATATGTGTAGAAAAATTATTAATTTTTTGCATACGTTAATTAAGTGTGACAATTTTGAATTCCGTGACGTGCATATTTATTTTGTTTCAGTTTAAAAAATTGTGAAAATATCACAGTTTAAAATCATACTTTACAACAGCCTTAAGTTATCTGTATCATACATGTATATACATGTACAAAGTTGTTTTTTACTGTCTTACTGATATACCACACCACTACTGATCAAAGGTATTATTACTATTGTTATTTAGCTGATTGCCAGCCAACTTAACGTTTAATACCTTTAAGAGATATGTTGTGTATTGTAAATAATTTTCCTAAACTCATTACATTTTTGTAGATGTACCCATCAATTTATGAAATATCTAATAAAGGACTAAGATTAAGATGTCACATGTAATCCTAGTTATGTGAGATATATCTATTTCTTCTAACGATGCTTATGCTTCCGGAATTTATCTTTTATGAGTTAAGTATTAAGTTGTTTTGTCTTACTATGTGTAACAGATATAAATATACCTATACATCCTAACAGCTTTATGAATTCAGTTTATAAAAATCCGGTTTTCTGATGTGACTTAGATAGCAATCTAATCACATTCCGTGATTGTAAATTCTGCGATTAGTAATAGAAAATAACTCACTACTGTTGAAGGCCAGGTTAAGATGGTTAATATTTTATAAAAAAAATGAACAACATATGCTAGCTTTGTAACGAAAAAAAAAAAAACATGACCACGGTCAGAGTTTTGAAGGACATTCTAGACTGTCCTTGAACGATAAGTTGTATCATTGATATTCCGGAGTAATTAAAACTAAAATACTGGGACGTATATATGCGAAAGACTGGCGTCCTTCCAAGAAAAGTTGTGCTTAAACACGATACGCCACAAAAGGCAGGATATATTTCGACTAGTGCCAACTTGACTCGAATACGTATTCCTGACCACTATGTAATGTACGTGTATATTAATGAAAATGAAGGATCAACTATATATATATTCATGAACTGACAATTTTAGTACTCTTTCTAAAGGGTATTGTGTATACAATTTACATGGAATTGAAGCCAACACCGGTTGGGGTTTTATCAATTCTAAATAATGAATTGTGGATTATGTCACAGCCCATATCCAACATAGATGTGGTGTGTTTTACTTTTAAATTTTCAAATAAAAAGTTAGGATTTATACTCGCACTGTTTACACTACTCATAGAAAAATTGGTATGATCTAAAGATGTTGGGAGTAACGGACATTACGGATAAACGCAGCACACACAAATAATTTATTATAACGTTGGTTACATAAATGTAATCTCCGTGAAGTAATTTATCCGGATTACTAACTAGGGTCCATGTTAACGAGGTTCCTTAAAGTTTATAACGTACCTGTAACGTTTTAAACCTGCCAGTTTGTTGATATTATTAAAGTTTTACACATTCGAAGTTATTTTCTTTAAAAGATCCAATTATATGCATATTATAAGAGAGTGTGAAGCTATAAATAAGTTTATGTGGAGGCGCAGAACTTTAAATGACTGCATGTGGCGAAATGTCACGAAAAGTTGGTGACATAAAACTCACTGTATGTCGTAATCACTCTCAGACCTATCCCTCGATTTGGTTTTATCAAACTTGTTTATGAATACCGGGTCTTTGATGTCGATACCATAAGACATTTTGAATAAATGTATCCGGTTTGTAAAGAATGATTTATTTATGTAACAAATATGTGTAAATATCATGAACGATCAGACTCGTCTACAGAGACCTTGTAGAACATGTTGTATAATAAGCTCGGTCACAAACCCGTACAGAATCTAATCTAATTAGATCGGTCACACACCCGTACAGAATATAATTAGATCGGTCACAAACCCGTACAGAATATAATTAGATCGGTCAAAAACCCGTACAGAATACAATTATATCGGACACATACCCGTACAGAATCTAATTTAGATCGGACACAAACCCGTACAGAATATAATTAGATCGGACACAAGCCCGTACAGAATATAATTAGATCGGTCAAAAACCCGTACAGAATACAATTATATCGGACACATACCCGTACAGAATCTAATTAGATCGGACACAAACCCGTACAGAATATAATTAGATCGGACACAAGCCCGTACAGAATCTAATTAGATCGGTCACACACCCCGTACAGAATATAATTAGATCGGTCAAACACCCAGTACAGAATACAATAAGATCGGTCACACACCCCGTACAGAATACAATTAGATCGGTCACACACCCCGTACAGAATATAATTAGATCTGTCACACACCCCGTACAGAATACAATTAGATCTGTCACACACCCGTACAGAATATAATTAGAACGGTCACACCCCCGTACAGAATATAATTAGAACGGTCACACCCCCGTACAGAATATAATTAGATCGGTCAAAGACCCAGTACAGAATACAATAAGATCGGTCACACGCCCCGTACAGAATACAATTAGATCGGTCACACACCCCGTTCAGAATACAATTACATCGGTCACACACCCGTACAGAATACAATTAGATCGGTCACACACCCCTTACAGAATACAATTATATCGGTCACACACCCCGTACAGAATAAAATTAGATCGGTCACACCCCCGTACAGAATATAATTAGAACGGTCACACACCCCGTACAGAATATAATTAGCTCGGTCACACACCCCGTACAGAATACAATTATATCGGACACACACCCCGTACAGAATATAATTAGATCTGTCACACACCCCGTACAGAATACAATTATATCGGTCACACACCCCGTTCAGAATACAATTATATCGGTCACACACCCGTACAGAATACAATTAGATCGGTCACACACCTTGTACAGAATACAATTAGATCGGTCACACACCCCGTACAGAATACAATTATATCGGTCACACACCCCGTACAGAATACAATTATATCGGTCACACACCCCGTACAGAATATAATAAGATCGGTCACACACCCCGTACAGAATAGAATTATATCGGTCACACACCCCGTACAGAATATAATTAGAGCGGTCACACACCCCGTACAGAATATAATTAGAGCGGTCACACACCCCGTACAGAATATAATTAGATCGGTAACACACCCCGTACAGAATACAATTAGATCGGTCACCCACCCTGTACAGAATACAATTAGATCGGTCACACGCCCCGTACAGAATACAATTATATCGGTCACACACCCCGTTCAGAATACAATTAGATCGGTCACACACCCCGTACAGAATACAATTAGATCTGTCACACACCCGTACAGAATATAATTAGATCGGTCACCCACCCCGTACAGAATATAATTAGATCGGTCACACCCCCCGTACAGAATACAATTAGATCGGTCCCACACCTTGTACAGAATACAATTAGATCGGTCACACCCCCGTACAGAATATAATTAGATCGGTCACACACCCGTACAGAATACAATTAGATCGGTCACACCCCCCGTACAGAATATAATTAGATCGGTCACACACCCGGTACAGAATACAATTAGATCGGTCACACACCCCGTACAGAATATAATTAGAAATGTCGAAAAATATTGATATTTCCTAGTACAACTAGACTACTCAACACAAACTCTGTTATAATCCTCATCAAGATAAAATATTCCGGATTATCGTAATCCGGAAAAAGTTAAACTAATCACAGAGAACCTTTAAAATTGATAAAACACCGAACCGGAATTAATTATTGTTTATTAGTTGTCATTATAAAATTCAGAAACTGGATTTTGGCTTTCTAGAAAATAGGCGTTTAGTAACCGAATACTAGAATCTGCTTATTCAGACACTTGAATCTCATAATCCTGATCCTTAAATAAGATAACCGGAAACAGGGTTTTTTATCATCCAAAATTGGACTCTTATTATACGAAAACTTGAATCGTATATACTGAAACGATGTTATGATCCGGAAACTGGAGAATTATTCGAATCTTGAAAGTTGCTTTTTTAATCTGGAAACGTTAATCTCATAAACCGGAACATGTACTTAGATGGGAAATGTTAGTGAGGAAAATGGACTAATTCAATCCGGAAAGCCAATCTTAAATTGGGGTATATGTATGATGAATTAATTATAATCTAAATGTCCGGAAAATTGTCTCTTTTACTCCCAAACTTGAACTCTTATGTGGAAAGCCGACTTTTAAAAGATTATTTTATAAAGCGGAAACTGGTTCTTATAATCCGGAAGTGAAGTCCTATAATCCGACAAGAAGATCGTTACTTAGGAAACTCGCTGTTAGGGCGACGGTATTTAGGAAGGTCCTTCTTCCTCTTTAAATGAAAGCATAATGTTAACTGATGTTTGATTTATTCCGGGTATCTGTTCGGGAAAAAATGTCGGCACGAAATACAATATACACACTTCAATCGGTAACTGTTATTTGAGTAAACAATTGAGAATTTACCTTATACAATATCGATTCCGTAACGATAGTCTCCCTTGCATAACTAAACAGAAATTAGAAACAGTCTGTTCTAATGGAACCGATGTAGAGACAGTTTTAAACATCATCATTCCTTAATAACATAAAAAAAATCTGACAAGGTCACAATGGTGTCTTTTAAGGTCATGTTAATGTTATTAGCCTTAGTGATGTATCAAACACTGTGTCGTTTCATTGGTAGACGGCGTCAGTGGAAAGACAAGTATTAATATAGCTTACTGATAAAGTTTTTTCTGTCAACGAATAAAATATCTACCATACAATTTTTCTAAGAGCACAAAACCATCAATTTACCGGGTTTGATTCATTGGTCCTTTGCTATTACAAAATACTGAAATCTTATCAATCCGCACAGATCAGTTACCAATCAATACAATCGTAAAATCATCAACAAACTTTTAATTCATGGATAAATGTAACTAAACTTATCTACGCTTAACAAGCCCGGTAGACGTTCATTAAACTCAACAAAACTTGATAAAAGTACACTAAACTTAACAAAACTCGAAAGATGTAAACAAACTTCAACAAAGCACAATCGATACATGCAATGAACTCAAAAGACTCAATCAAATTACACCTAACTCAAAAGTCAACAAACGTTTACTATCTTTACTTATGTTACTGAACTCAACAAAACTCAATGTGAGAAAGAACTCAACAAAACTCGATGTGAGAAAGAACTCAACAAAACTCGATGATGTTCACTTAACTCAACAAAACTCGAAAACTTAGCAAAACTAGACCGAATGTGCAGTATTCATAGGAAAACACATTATGTAGAGTAAGATATTATCTTTTATCTAATTGTGTCCAAGTAAATAGAATAGTAGAAATCCGCCTATCTCGTAACAAAGAGCGGACCTCAACGTGGGCTGTTTCCATTAGATTCTTTAACCTTTAAGGAAGAAAAACCTTACTGAAATCAAAAGTGTTCAGCCTAACACGTACATCTCTGAATACACATGCACCTTGTATACATATAGTAGTACTGAAGACTGGTCAGTGATGGAACTACCTCGGAATCTAATTAGTCGATGGTACATATATACTAGCAACACTTACCTAGTTATACTGATCAGAATAAGGCTTCAGTTTTTGAGGAACTTCTTTGAAAACAGAAATGGCAAACTCGGAGGAATTTATAGTTAACATCTTTTTTGTTGTATTTGCATTTGTTTCTTATTATACCAGCGATACACTTTTTTTTTAAACACCAGTAAAGCATCTGAAGCATTGTTTTACCATTGTAGTTGAATTAGTACACCGGTACTGTAGTGGGCAGATTACCTGTGTTAATAGGATGTAGGTTTACGGTCAAGGCTACACGCATTGTCAGCGGATTCCGAGAAAGATTCCAACACACATTAGAGCGAAGTTCAACATTCTTGGTAAAATGCAACAACCGCAAAAAACATGGAAAGACTTCATTTACAAAAGGGAAACTAGTCGTGAAGGGTATGGACAACATTCCTAATAGTTTTAAAACGATTGAAAAAGTTAAACTAAAGGAAATATCAACATACGGAAGAGTGCAACAGCTGAATACAAAATTCACTCAAGGTAGAGTGAATATTCACAAATAGCTGAAAAAATATGAAAAACGTTTAAGAAAAATGTGGGTGACACGTGTTTTGGTGATGACAGCGTCACTAGTCCTTTACTTTAGGGAAATTGGAAATATGTATCCAATACGAGCAGGGCATGTGTAGTTATCCAGTAATATTTCTTATGTTACCCGGATTGGCGGCTGGCATAATAGTATGTACAAATCAGTCTGATCGACTATCTAAAATCGCCATTCTGTCTGTTATATTTTACAGTATTGTGCTGCAGGCTTGCATTTTTGCGAGAAAAAAAACTCATTAAAACAAGAGAAAATAATTAGTTGTTTATTTAAATTTAAATTTTCCCAAAATTTTATTTGCAGAAAGAAACGAATTTGACTGATGTTAAAATAATGCATGGACAAATACCACATGTTAAGCTAATGTGCAAACGGAAATTTGGTCATAATAGTTATATCGGCAGCTTCACAAACTCGTTTGTTCTAGGAACGAAAATGACTTTCTACACGGACCCATCATTTCATGTTTAAAAATTAAATCATGAAATGTTCGCAAACGGCGATGTCAATACCCCAGCACGCCATGTTCAATATCCATAAAGGATAAAACGTTAGATTTTCCTCTCACACGAGTTTAATATCGCTGATACATAGGTATATCATTTATATCTATTGGATATTTCTACTTTCCATTATAAAACATACCACATTCTGATTAAATTAAACGTGATACACTAAGTTGGCTCCTAACTATTCCCGCTAGTCACGAAAATGTCGTTATTATCTAAACGATATCGCATTGTCACTGTTTCCAGGTAATCAGATGGAACAGTTCGCCCCAGGCTCGCCTCAAGCTGTTATTGAACTCTCCATGAATATTTTATAGTTAATCGTTACCTGTGAGGGATTTCTTATTCAATTGATTATTTTATCAATGCGATCTGCGTGCTTTTTTGTCTTTTCAACATCGGTTAGATCTTAAATTAATTTGGAATTTTATAAGACGTAGATTTTGGATCAAGTTCCGGTTTATCGTCTCAACATTCCAAGACCAGAGACAACGGGCTTTATGACCTATTAGGGGACGAGGACGGGTTCTTTGAAATATCTATAAAATATTGATATTCCTCCGATACTTAAAAAGCAGGTGCCACGGCCACTCACATTTGCATTACTTCAAAAATAATACGTCTCCTAAAAAGGACTATTCATGTAAGGAGAATCCGCCTCACGAGATATAACGGACAAAAATTGTATTAGATCAGGCCATTTGGTGTTTTTTTCTTTTCATTGACAAGAAATAGCGCCTCTGAGGGAGACACTCCTGTATAAGTGATATAGCGTTCTTATGGAGACTGTCTCTCTCATCATAATATGTATCTTACCAAATATGGTATGATAGGCATCTGTTGAACGTCGGTCTGCTGGCATCCTCATGGCTCCACTGACCACCCATAAAGGTCATCTAATGGTCATTTAGGGTCTAAAATTATCGTTTGAGGATTATACTTAAGGCTAAGATATAACTGATTTAAATTGATATTGTTTAATGTACATGTTTAAGCTGCACCGAAGAGAGGATTTTTATTATACGTTTAACTTCTGTGTAGGTCAATGCATGTATAGCTATATTGTAAGGCCAGTCTGATAATATTCTGGTTCCCGTGTATTACTTTGGTTTAATACACGCGAGCATGCTAGTTACATGTATATGATAACCTCGTAAACCCGGTCTCGTTTTGTCTAAAAACTCGCCATCTGTACACTACATTTGATATATTTACGTGTCTCTATATTGTTAAAATTATTTCTATGATTTTCAAGTTGACTCAAATACATTATCGAAGTTCTAAATGGTTCAAGTCACTGGTATCAACGTTTAAATAGAAACGCATTATTCTGACGAAAATACCTCGGAAATGATATTTTGACGTGAAAACACATGACTTGTCTGTAAACAGTTACGGTTTTTGGACACACACATGTAGTATAGAATAATGAGATATTGGTCAAAATTATTGGACCTAAAAAATTGTACTTTGAATATCATTTATTCTGTTTAAGTACTAATAATACCGGTAATGGTTTGGGGCGTATTAATCCTTGTCTATTTTCTCTAGACCTTGTCAAGATATGGACAAGGCACCCCATTTTTCGAAATACTAGCAAATCATGCTTCTGTGCTACAATCTCGCCTAATACCCACTGACGATAAGGATACAGACTTGCCTCGTTTGTATTGGATTCCAAACATTTCACAAGAAACCTTACTAACAACATTATATTGCTGTCTCTTCTAGTTGCTCAACCAAGCCGTTATCAAAACTTCTGACTACCATTCTGAATACCATTCTGACTACCATTCTCAATACCATTCTCACTACCATTCTCACTACCTCACCACCATTCTCACTACCATTCTCACTACCATTCTCACTACCTCACCACCATTCTCACTACCATTCTGACTACCATTCTGACTACCATTCTGACTACCATTCTCACTACCATTCTCATTACCATTCTCACTACCATTCTGAATATCGTTCTTACTATCATTCTCACTACCATTCTCATTACCATTCTGACTATCATTCTCGCTACCATTCTCACTACCATTCTCATTACCATTCTGACTACCATTCACACTACCATTCTGACTACCATTCTGACTACCATTCTCATTACCATTCTCATTACCATTCTCACTACCTCACCACCATTCTCACTACCATTCTCACTACCATTCTCACTACCTCACCACCATTCTGACTACCATTCTGACTACCATTCTCACTACCATTCTCACTACCATTCTCATTACCATTCTCACTACCATTCTGACTATCGTTCTTACTATCATTCTCACTACCATTCTCATTACCATTCTGACTATCATTCTCGCTACCATTCTCACTACCATTCTCATTACCATTCTGACTACCATTCACACTACCATTCTGACTACCATTCTGACTACCATTCTCATTACCATTCTCATTACCATTATCATTCTCATTACCCTTCTCACTACCAATAAATTAGGATTACAATCGTATTGTGATACTGTATGCTAAAGAAGTGGAATAAACGGGATGTGGATTTTAAAGAATTCAAAAGATCTTTAGATCAATCTTGAGCATGCTCTTCTAAATAGTGTTTCTTCTATCTAAACTTTTGACTTTTCAACCCTTTATACTACCATTCATCATACCAAACACAAGGAACCGCTACATGCTCCTGTTGTGAGAGCTTTCTTTTTGCGAAGAAAGGCGTACGGCGATATACATGAATTGTTGCAAACTATTTTGGGGCATTTCTTGTGATAAATACAATGAAGGCCAAAATAAAATATACTGAGGACGATATTGTGAGAATGACTAAGTTTCTGGTTGACAATATCTTTGCTGAGTTCGATGGAAAGATTTTCCAGCAGAATGAAGGCATCCGTATGGGAACAGAGTATGCCCCTCTTCTAACCGATATGTTAGTGATGAGCTTATCAGGACTCGTTACAAAAACGTCTTTAATTTTCAAATTCAATTATATCGACGATGAGCTGTCTTTGAACATCAAGACATTAATTGACCACATCGATCTATATACCCTCCAGCGCTTGAAATCAAGGACACCTCTGATTTATCTTATTCAGCTGCTTTTCTCGACTATTCCTTACAACATGCCCAGCAGGGACGACTTCCTACAAAGTTGTACTATAGGTGGGACGATTTCGGCACTCAAGGGCTTGCCCCAAATATCACAACTTCAATGATAGATGTCGACTGCTGACGGACAAACTTACAACACAAAGTTTCCAAAGATGAAAGTTGATGAAGACTATGGACACGCTTGTATTGTCGCCATCACGACCTCACAGAGAAACATGCTATTTCTGCGTGACATAATGGTAGATGTTGTTTTTTTTATTATACTCATTAATGTGCCGTGTGGTTTTGTTACCACTACCCGAAATATCGATGTGATGATGTGACATTACTTTGATTTGACATGTATTTAAATAAAGGGTGTTGTCGATGTAGCAGAATACGCGCACCATTCCGGAACACCTGGCCTTATTCTACTGGTACTTTTTCATGGGTTTCCATGGAAATCTTCCGTTTGATCATATGTTGCCCTAACTTTACCGATTTCGGAATATGGTTTTGCTGAGACTTATGTATTCTATTGTCTTTTTTGTCTGGGAATTATCGGCGATGCGAGGGGGCCAAAATAATGGAAATCTGAATAGGTCTAAACTACTGTTGAAGCAAAGAGAATGTACATACAAAGCCTTATTTTTTGAATTTTAAAAATATCAATGAGTACTGGTTTATTTTGTTAGCTAGGCCAATCAATGTTTGAAGCTAAACAGACATAAACGAGACACGATTATGGTATATCTCTTATGGTTGATGTAATTAGGCATATATTCGTGTTTTGTATATGCTGTCAATGTAAATAATATACAACATAGAAAATGTACACGTTTGAAATACGTTGATAGTATTCACATGTTTTTGCTGTTGTTGTTGTTGTTGTTGTTGTTGTTGTTGTTGTTGTTGTTGTTGTTGTTGTTGTTTTTTTGTTGTTGTTGTTTTTTGCGCAGACAAGTTTTGTGGTCGCCATCACGATCTAAGAGATGTAGGCCATTTCTTTGTGTGACATGAAAGTCGATGATTTGTTTTATTATACTCATTAATGTGCCGTGTGGTTGTGTTATCACTACCCTAGTTATCGATGTGATGACCTTACATTACTTTGATATGACATATATTTATGTGACGGGTGTCGTCGGTGAAGAAGAGGACGCGTAACCTCCCGGAATACCTGGTCTTATTATCTTGGAACTTTTTAAAGCGTATCGATGTGACATTTTCTTTGGGTTTTAATTAATTTGCCCTAGTTTTATTTCATTATGTATTGTGGTTTAGTTGATATTTCGATATGTGGTGGGTTTTGTAACTGAGGAGGAGGTCATGCTATCCTAAAGTGGCTCATCTATTCTTTACTAATGAATCGAGGGATTGTGCGTTAAAGCTAACAAAGTATTAGCAGCCGCGTGTCACATCAAAACCAAATATTGTTTGGGACCTCCTGTAGTGTATTCTAGTACACTGATTTTAGCATAATTTTATAAACCTTGGTATCGTCTGTGGAAAGGTTGTGCTACCTACGGGAGATCACAGACACACGTACTCCTAACACCTGATCCTTGTGGGGGACTCCTGATATGACACATGTCCAGTTGAAAACTTCGCTGGTTCTACCACACACCAAAACTTAGCTCCGTTTTGTGATTTTGCTTTTGACGCCACCGCCTTTAACGTGACTGCTCGCGTTTGATGTGCCTGTACGCCTTCTTTATGGTACATGTTCAAAACAGTCTCAGAGGGAGACACAACAACCTCACAAGAGTGCAAAATCACTGAATAAATTTCAGATGGCCTACGCGAACTTGTCACAATACCAACAAGATGGAGAAGTCAGTCAGTCCATATATATTGGACATTCTTTACAATAACGAGGGACATATGGGGAAGAGTGGCAATTGTGTTTTCAAATAATGATTTAAGTTTTATACAGAAATGCAAAACGATTAACACTAGATCTATAGTCCTTATAATTGTCTACGGTAAATGCTATACCACTACCTCTTCAGGTCAATTACTGTTTTTGGGCAGCGGGAAACACTGTGTTAATTTCTTTTCTGTATAGCAAAAAGATCAGATCAAATCCTGTTCATTGAAACAGATCACGGCATGACATTTTCTGTTCTGCATGGTGTCCATCATAGTTCTTGACAATGTTTAATCCATCTAGCAAACGATACATTTTGAGCAACTGAATAATCGGCCGAAAACAGCTACCTCCCCCCGACCATTCGACTTGATGAGGATGTACACAACGTGTATATTCTTCCACGGACAGCCAGGACGGGTTTTCTGTACAGGTATGGCGTGTTGAGGAATGTCAAGTCGTTTATCAAAGGTCTGTCTGAATATCCTCTTTAATAAAGTCGATTACATCTTAGAGGAGGTGTACTCTCACAACATCGGCAGCAATAAATAATCGAGATACTTTTGTTCTAGGGACGAACAGCAATTTTAACGATTGATATAATTTTCGTCTCCATATCAGAAAATAAAGTAGAGAATTTTAAGTGTTTCGGTCTTTTAATTTGCCACCACTTAGCTTAGAGGAAAGTGTTTAATTAAAATTGATGCGATATGTTTGTGAACGTCGAGCCGAAACACCGTTCGAATAATTACAAGTTTGAGGATTGATTAGCTATCTACGTTAATATTATCAATATTCATTCTATTGGCTTGGTAACATCTCGACCAATTACAGAAAACAAGATTTTAGTCAGGTTATAACAAAATAACATTGATTGCCCTTTTCCTTAATTTTAAACCAACAATAAACCTCGGTTGGCTGGTTATAGATAACATTACGGGCCGCTCAATATATATCAGAAGAAAGATGAATTAAAATAATGGCTAGTTGTTACTCCACCACGCATATCGATGTGACCTTGTATTCCATATGCTACAGGACAACTCCATTACGCTTCTGTGAGATGTTTTATTATACCAATCCCATAACGCTTGCCGCTAAAATGATTGTCATAATATTTAGTACGAAATGAGCGCAAATGTTGACAGTTATATGTCAGAGGGCCTTGTAGGTGAGCTCCCTCTTCCTGTAGGGACAAATATTAAGGGCCGACTGTTACACAATCGTCAGACCTGGATGTCAACCTTTTAAGATGCTTCCGTCCGGTAGTGATAGACCGATACTGGCTTCAAAGCGTCGCTAGGACACAGACATATTATAGAAGAAATGTATGGGCACTAAGCGTGTACAAAATATATCTTTAATACTACTTGTATCGATATGGTTAGCTGCTGATGCTGAAACCCTCTCGTGATATTGTAATCGATCTCTGATCGATATCAATCACTCATACAAAGATTGGCTTTTAAAGTTTAGCTCCGTTCAAACTAAAGTGTCCATAAACAGGAAAGCAAAGATGGCGGTTTGGTAGACTCCGACCTCCGCTCGTCACTGTGACGCCGATCCTTCCTTTTAGTATTAATTTTAGTGGTAGGGGAATTTTTCTATGGTATACTTTTTGTTTCCTGTGATAGTTATTACAACTATGCACGACCCGATATAAGACTTGCGCTTTTGATGGCAGAATGGCTTCAGCGCTCACAACATAGTAACGGTTCTGATACCAATCTGATGGTGAGGGGCGAGAGAATGATAACACGGCCCATATCTGTAGGCCTAAGTATGAAACGGTGTTGGACAACATCATAAATGGACAAATATCTTACAAGATTTTATTTTTCAAAAGAAAGTATTAAATTAAGTCTTGCATATAGTTGCATTACCCGATATGGCGAAATAGATATTGTTTTTGATCGCAGATAAAGATTTGAAATGAGTAAAAGCAAATATCACTGTTCGAATATTCCGTTGCCAAAGATAAGTGTTTGAATACACTATTTAAATGTGCTTTTTGTATTTGCTGATATGGATCCCAAATTATCGAAGACTTTGACACGGAAAGTGCACGTGATTTACACGACGTGTGTTTATGCACGCCATTATTAAGCTACGGAGAGCTGCCAGGTGAGGGCGGGAATGAGCACGTGTTCGACTGTCAGGAAAGGTTTAATATCAGCCATAAACGAGACGAGAAATTAATTATCATGCGCGAATAAAGTGTAACAATATACGTACTACAGACAGCATGTATCATCTATAACAGTATAGATGCACGTGTATCATCTATAAACAGCGCAGTTGCACGTGTGTGTATATGCAATTAATGTAGAAAGAATATTCTTCTATTGGGCAAAAAATAGATAATTACATGGATCATTAAAAGTATGACATCCATCAAATAGCCTTACTTGAAACCCTGCGGTACTGTGGCTTTGATAGCTTGTATAAAACCCATACTTCCAGCGGGATGGTTTCAATTATAAGATAACGGAATTGGAGGAAAACATGAAAACTTGATTGTTCAGCATAGAACAATTAATTAATGTTACTGTTCAACCGTGAGGAAATAACAAATATAAATTGGCCTTTTGTACTCATCTCATCCTAACGACATTACATAGGTATCAGACATGACATCCAATAGGTAACAGCCATCTTTCTGTCTTCTCAAACTGGTGGCGTCACAAAGGTACCATATATCTGTCCATTCTGTCTTTAAGCTTGTAAAACTTGTGTTTGTAAGGGATGTAAAATAACTAAATAAGCTTGGTAAATGTTTGTGTATTGCCAATGCCAGGCGTGACAGCTGATAGTAATATGATTGCGTTATCTTGAATAGTACATTAACTAATTGCACAATGTATGACAAGGAGTGAAATGGTTTTCACATTGTTCAGCCTCTGTAATCTTGTGTATAATTAATTTTACTATGTTTAACACGTGTATGTTACGACTCCTATAATTGAATTGAACATCTTTGCTGTCCTCTCAAATTGGCGACGTCACAAAGATATCATAGCTGTCCTCTAAACATGGCGACATAACGTAGATGCCATGCATATTTACTGTTCTCTCAAAATGGCGACGTCACATAGATAAATGTTCATATTTGCTGTCCTCTCAAATTTCCGACGTCACGTAGATGCCATAGATATTTACTGTTCTCTCAAATTGACAACGTCACATAGGCATCATTCATCTTTGCTGTCCTCTGAATTGGCGAAGTCACAAAGGCATCATTCATCTTTGCTGTCCTCTGAATATGGCGACATTACGTAGGCATCATTCAGATTTGCTGTCCCTCTGAATTGGCGACGTCACATAGGCATCATTCATCTTTGCTGTCCTCTGAACTGGCGAAGTCACAAAGGCATCATTCATCTTTGCTGTCCTCTGAATATGGAGACATTACGTAGGCATCATTCAGATTTGCTGACCCTCTGAATTGGCGACGTCACATAGGCATCATTCATCTTTGCTGTCCCTCTGAATTAGCGACGTCACAAAGGCATCGGCGACGTCATGTAGGCCTCATCCATCTTTGCTGTCCTCTGAATTGGCAACGTCACATAGGCATCATTCATCTTTGCTGTCCTCTGAATTAGCAACGGCACATAGGCATCATTCATCTTTGCTGTCCTCTGAATTAGCGACGTCCCATAGGCATCATTCATCTTTGCTGTCCTCTGAATTGGCGAAGTCACAAAGGCATCATTCATCTTTGCTGTCCTCTGAATTGGCGACGTCACCTAGGCATCATTCATCTTTGCTGTCCTCTGAATTAGCAACGGCACATAGGCATCATTAATCTTTGCTGTCCTCTGAATTAGCGACGTCACATAGGCATCACTCATCTTTGCTGTCCTCTGAATTGGCGACGTTACATAGGCATCATTCATCTTTGCTGTCCTCTGAATTGGCGAAGTCACAAAGGCATCATTCATCTTTGCTGTCCTCTGAATATGGCGACATTACGTAGGCATCATTCATATTTGCTGTCCCTCTGAATTGGCGACGTCACATAGGCCTCATTCATCTTTGCTGTCCTCTGAATTAGCGACGTCACATAGGCATCACTCATCTTTGCTGTCCTCTGAATTGGCGACGTCACATAGGTACCATACAAATACCATGCATCTTTGATCAAGGCTCATATGAAACAGGCATTTTTTTCTTACCGATATATTACAGGAATCGTGGCAGTTATGTTTACTTTGTACATTTGTTTAACGTGATTGTTAATGAAACAATATACATTTGTACATAAATATAAAGACAATGCAAGTTGAGTTTCGCTACGTGTTCACGCTTTGCGGCTATCTTCAGGCAATTACTTTTAATGGAGTGCAAACGAAGTCTGCATAAGATTGAACTCTATATATCATTTTACTACTGTTCACACGAAACTCATATTTGCGACAAACATCTTTGAGTGATACAGAGGAAATAGCCACAAACCACGCTAAGTTATCTGCATGGTGATCCCTTAACGATGGGCTACGAAACTATAAAAAGCGGAAATCAAACGAGTCATTAAATTAGATATTTCTAAAGAACATCAGCGAGTTTCCTTAAAAAGACCGTAATGAAAATCAGATGTAATGGGAATGATGTTCTTTTTATATTTTATTCAACCAAAGCATGTTTAGTAACACATTCTTTGGTTATAGAGACAAGGGAACTTACAGGACGACATCACCAGTATCGTCATCGCCGTTAATGTCTAATTTTGACATCTTTGTAATTGTTTATCAAGGCATCACAAAAAGGGACTGAAAGACATATGTTAACCGCTCCTTTTATATATTTTAACGGTTAATGGTTAACTTTGTGAACAATTATTTGCAAACACTTCAGTGTGAGCTTATTTGTTGAAATATATCCATTGACATGTATAAAGCAGAGACTGATAGTGATATTGTGAATGTTTTTGTTTTTTTTTGTTTTTTTTTATTCAAAACTATGTTCTCTCGAGTTTTGATCCCTCTCTTTTCAGGACATCGGACTTCTTCAACCAAATATCTTGGATCTGCCGCTGATAAGATATACGCATGCCATGAGAAACGTGATCACACACATTATGATTTCCTGTTGACGTCACAGAGTTGGAGCCTGTTCTGCGGTCCGGCCAGTTCCCTGCCCGCTGTCCAGCGTGTCAGAGCCGCTTCTTTGTTCTCACGCCAAACGAGAGTCTCGTTCTGAGGAAGTCTCGCTATAATCTTCCATTGCGGGGCCATACGTTGATAATCCGGGACACACATTTTGCCAAATTGTTCGCTACCTTTCAGATAAATCATTCATAATTTACACCTCTGACTGAAGTGGGTTCAAAAATGTGTCCATATCTTTTGATTTATAGAGAATGGATCAATACATGTGGGTTGTCATAACACGACACTATATGGCACGCTGCCCCGCGATTTGTGGAGTTAAGTTCACGGCGTACAAGGTGTGACCATCCCAATGTAACTGAAATATCGGGCTCTTCCTTCCCTGTTACCAGGATCCCGACAAAACGATGAGGGTGGCCGTCATAGCTAGAGTCAGCTCACATAATCGCAAATATAGAACCAGGCAGATACCAAAAGAGAGAGAAAAGAACCTGTGACTTAAGTCTTACGAACGATTTTGAGGATGGATATCTTTTTATTACCAGAGGAAAATTGTATAACAATATCTTTAGTACATATATTGAGCCATATTATTAAAGACTATCACGTGTATAAAATGTAACAAATAATGAATTAGGAAATTGTATGCATTTAGCGACGAAGCAACGTAATAGCACTGTATGTATATACTTGTGCGTGATTTATTCTGTACCATTAAATATGTCATCGTACATGTATGAAACACGGTATGGTAAGGTATCACTACAGTAAATAGGATCGCATCTTACTTCAAGACTATATACATGTTACACAGTTACTATTCAGACATTCCTGCCAATGCATTTTAAAGTGCATGTATTACTACAACGTAATTTAATGATGGTTTACATTATTACTAAGTTGTATGACAGTGTACTTTGCTATTGTGAATCATTACTATCGTTACATACAGCTAATGTAGGACATTGTATTGCTATTTAGATAGTTCACTGTATTACTGGGTTGTTTGATATTATACATGTATTATAGTTCACTATCATTACTATCGTTACATACAGCTAATGTAGGACATTGTATTGCTATTTAGATAGTTCACTGTATTACTGGGTTGTTTGATATTATACATGTATTATAGTTCACTATCATTACTATCGTTACATACAGCTAATGTAGGACATTGTATTGCTATTTAGATAGTTCACTGTATTACTGGGTTGTTTGATATTATACATGTATTATAGTTCACTATCATTACTATCGTTACATACAGCTAATGTAGGACATTGTATTGCTATTTAGATAGTTCACTGTATTACTGGGTTGTTTGATATTATACATGTATTATAGTTCACTATCATTACTATCGTTACATACAGCTAATGTAGGACATTGTATTGCTATTTAGATAGTTCACTGTATTACTGGGTTGTTTGATATTATACATGTATTATAGTTCACTATCATTACTATCGTTACATACAGCTAATGTAGGACATTGTATTGCTATTTAGATAGTTCACTGTATTACTGGGTTGTTTGATATTATACATGTATTATAGTTCACTATCATTACTATCGTTACATACAGCTAATGTAGGACATTGTATTGCTATTTAGATAGTTCACTGTATTACTGGGTTGTTTGATATTATACATGTATTATAGTTCACTATCATTACTATCGTTACATACAGCTAATGTAGGACATTGTATTGCTATTTAGATAGTTCACTGTATTACTGGGTTGTTTGATATTATACATGTATTATAGTTCACTATCATTACTATCGTTACATACAGCTAATGTAGGACATTGTATTGCTATTTAGATAGTTCACTGTATTACTGGGTTGTTTGATATTATACATGTATTATAGTTCACTATCATTACTATCGTTACATACAGCTAATGTAGGACATTGTATTGCTATTTAGATAGTTCACTGTATTACTGGGTTGTTTGATATTATACATGTATTATAGTTCACTATCATTACTATCGTTACATACAGCTAATGTAGGACATTGTATTGCTATTTAGATAGTTCACTGTATTACTGGGTTGTTTGATATTATACATGTATTATAGTTCACTATCATTACTATCGTTACATACAGCTAATGTAGGACATTGTATTGCTATTTAGATAGTTCACTGTATTACTGGGTTGTTTGATATTATACATGTATTATAGTTCACTATCATTACTATCGTTACATACAGCTAATGTAGGACATTGTATTGCTATTTAGATAGTTCACTGTATTACTGGGTTGTTTGATATTATACATGTATTATAGTTCACTATCATTACTATCGTTACATACAGCTAATGTAGGACATTGTATTGCTATTTAGATAGTTCACTGTATTACTGGGTTGTTTGATATTATACATGTATTATAGTTCACTATCATTACTATCGTTACATACAGCTAATGTAGGACATTGTATTGCTATTTAGATAGTTCACTGTATTACTGGGTTGTTTGATATTATACATGTATTATAGTTCACTATCATTACTATCGTTACATACAGCTAATGTAGGACATTGTATTGCTATTTAGATAGTTCACTGTATTACTGGGTTGTTTGATATTATACATGTATTATAGTTCACTATCATTACTATCGTTACATACAGCTAATGTAGGACATTGTATTGCTATTTAGATAGTTCACTGTATTACTGGGTTGTTTGATATTATACATGTATTATAGTTCACTATCATTACTATCGTTACATACAGCTAATGTAGGACATTGTATTGCTATTTAGATAGTTCACTGTATTACTGGGTTGTTTGATATTATACATGTATTATAGTTCACTATCATTACTATCGTTACATACAGCTAATGTAGGACATTGTATTGCTATTTAGATAGTTCACTGTATTACTGGGTTGTTTGATATTATACATGTATTATAGTTCACTATCATTACTATCGTTACATACAGCTAATGTAGGACATTGTATTGCTATTTAGATAGTTCACTGTATTACTGGGTTGTTTGATATTATACATGTATTATAGTTCACTATCATTACTATCGTTACATACAGCTAATGTAGGACATTGTATTGCTATTTAGATAGTTCACTGTATTACTGGGTTGTTTGATATTATACATGTATTATAGTTCACTATCATTACTATCGTTACATACAGCTAATGTAGGACATTGTATTGCTATTTAGATAGTTCACTGTATTACTGGGTTGTTTGATATTATACATGTATTATAGTTCACTATCATTACTATCGTTACATACAGCTAATGTAGGACATTGTATTGCTATTTAGATAGTTCACTGTATTACTGGGTTGTTTGATATTATACATGTATTATAGTTCACTATCATTACTATCGTTACATACAGCTAATGTAGGACATTGTATTGCTATTTAGATAGTTCACTGTATTACTGGGTTGTTTGATATTATACATGTATTATAGTTCACTATCATTACTATCGTTACATACAGCTAATGTAGGACATTGTATTGCTATTTAGATAGTTCACTGTATTACTGGGTTGTTTGATATTATACATGTATTATAGTTCACTATCATTACTATCGTTACATACAGCTAATGTAGGACATTGTATTGCTATTTAGATAGTTCACTGTATTACTGGGTTGTTTGATATTATACATGTATTATAGTTCACTATCATTACTATCGTTACATACAGCTAATGTAGGACATTGTATTGCTATTTAGATAGTTCACTGTATTACTGGGTTGTTTGATATTATACATGTATTATAGTTCACTATCATTACTATCGTTACATACAGCTAATGTAGGACATTGTATTGCTATTTAGATAGTTCACTGTATTACTGGGTTGTTTGATATTATACATGTATTATAGTTCACTATCATTACTATCGTTACATACAGCTAATGTAGGACATTGTATTGCTATTTAGATAGTTCACTGTATTACTGGGTTGTTTGATATTATACATGTATTATAGTTCACTATCATTACTATCGTTACATACAGCTAATGTAGGACATTGTATTGCTATTTAGATAGTTCACTGTATTACTGGGTTGTTTGATATTATACATGTATTATAGTTCACTATCATTACTATCGTTACATACAGCTAATGTAGGACATTGTATTGCTATTTAGATAGTTCACTGTATTACTGGGTTGTTTGATATTATACATGTATTATAGTTCACTATCATTACTATCGTTACATACAGCTAATGTAGGACATTGTATTGCTATTTAGATAGTTCACTGTATTACTGGGTTGTTTGATATTATACATGTATTATAGTTCACTATCATTACTATCGTTACATACAGCTAATGTAGGACATTGTATTGCTATTTAGATAGTTCACTGTATTACTGGGTTGTTTGATATTATACATGTATTATAGTTCACTATCATTACTATCGTTACATACAGCTAATGTAGGACATTGTATTGCTATTTAGATAGTTCACTGTATTACTGGGTTGTTTGATATTATACATGTATTATAGTTCACTATCATTACTATCGTTACATACAGCTAATGTAGGACATTGTATTGCTATTTAGATAGTTCACTGTATTACTGGGTTGTTTGATATTATACATGTATTATAGTTCACTATCATTACTATCGTTACATACAGCTAATGTAGGACATTGTATTGCTATTTAGATAGTTCACTGTATTACTGGGTTGTTTGATATTATACATGTATTATAGTTCACTATCATTACTATCGTTACATACAGCTAATGTAGGACATTGTATTGCTATTTAGATAGTTCACTGTATTACTGGGTTGTTTGATATTATACATGTATTATAGTTCACTATCATTACTATCGTTACATACAGCTAATGTAGGACATTGTATTGCTATTTAGATAGTTCACTGTATTACTGGGTTGTTTGATATTATACATGTATTATAGTTCACTATCATTACTATCGTTACATACAGCTAATGTAGGACATTGTATTGCTATTTAGATAGTTCACTGTATTACTGGGTTGTTTGATATTATACATGTATTATAGTTCACTATCATTACTATCGTTACATACAGCTAATGTAGGACATTGTATTGCTATTTAGATAGTTCACTGTATTACTGGGTTGTTTGATATTATACATGTATTATAGTTCACTATCATTACTATCGTTACATACAGCTAATGTAGGACATTGTATTGCTATTTAGATAGTTCACTGTATTACTGGGTTGTTTGATATTATACATGTATTATAGTTCACTATCATTACTATCGTTACATACAGCTAATGTAGGACATTGTATTGCTATTTAGATAGTTCACTGTATTACTGGGTTGTTTGATATTATACATGTATTATAGTTCACTATCATTACTATCGTTACATACAGCTAATGTAGGACATTGTATTGCTATTTAGATAGTTCACTGTATTACTGGGTTGTTTGATATTATACATGTATTATAGTTCACTATCATTACTATCGTTACATACAGCTAATGTAGGACATTGTATTGCTATTTAGATAGTTCACTGTATTACTGGGTTGTTTGATATTATACATGTATTATAGTTCACTATCATTACTATCGTTACATACAGCTAATGTAGGACATTGTATTGCTATTTAGATAGTTCACTGTATTACTGGGTTGTTTGATATTATACATGTATTATAGTTCACTATCATTACTATCGTTACATACAGCTAATGTAGGACATTGTATTGCTATTTAGATAGTTCACTGTATTACTGGGTTGTTTGATATTATACATGTATTATAGTTCACTATCATTACTATCGTTACATACAGCTAATGTAGGACATTGTATTGCTATTTAGATAGTTCACTGTATTACTGGGTTGTTTGATATTATACATGTATTATAGTTCACTATCATTACTATCGTTACATACAGCTAATGTAGGACATTGTATTGCTATTTAGATAGTTCACTGTATTACTGGGTTGTTTGATATTATACATGTATTATAGTTCACTATCATTACTATCGTTACATACAGCTAATGTAGGACATTGTATTGCTATTTAGATAGTTCACTGTATTACTGGGTTGTTTGATATTATACATGTATTATAGTTCACTATCATTACTATCGTTACATACAGCTAATGTAGGACATTGTATTGCTATTTAGATAGTTCACTGTATTACTGGGTTGTTTGATATTATACATGTATTATAGTTCACTATCATTACTATCGTTACATACAGCTAATGTAGGACATTGTATTGCTATTTAGATAGTTCACTGTATTACTGGGTTGTTTGATATTATACATGTATTATAGTTCACTATCATTACTATCGTTACATACAGCTAATGTAGGACATTGTATTGCTATTTAGATAGTTCACTGTATTACTGGGTTGTTTGATATTATACATGTATTATAGTTCACTATCATTACTATCGTTACATACAGCTAATGTAGGACATTGTATTGCTATTTAGATAGTTCACTGTATTACTGGGTTGTTTGATATTATACATGTATTATAGTTCACTATCATTACTATCGTTACATACAGCTAATGTAGGACATTGTATTGCTATTTAGATAGTTCACTGTATTACTGGGTTGTTTGATATTATACATGTATTATAGTTCACTATCATTACTATCGTTACATACAGCTAATGTAGGACATTGTATTGCTATTTAGATAGTTCACTGTATTACTGGGTTGTTTGATATTATACATGTATTATAGTTCACTATCATTACTATCGTTACATACAGCTAATGTAGGACATTGTATTGCTATTTAGATAGTTCACTGTATTACTGGGTTGTTTGATATTATACATGTATTATAGTTCACTATCATTACTATCGTTACATACAGCTAATGTAGGACATTGTATTGCTATTTAGATAGTTCACTGTATTACTGGGTTGTTTGATATTATACATGTATTATAGTTCACTATCATTACTATCGTTACATACAGCTAATGTAGGACATTGTATTGCTATTTAGATAGTTCACTGTATTACTGGGTTGTTTGATATTATACATGTATTATAGTTCACTATCATTACTATCGTTACATACAGCTAATGTAGGACATTGTATTGCTATTTAGATAGTTCACTGTATTACTGGGTTGTTTGATATTATACATGTATTATAGTTCACTATCATTACTATCGTTACATACAGCTAATGTAGGACATTGTATTGCTATTTAGATAGTTCACTGTATTACTGGGTTGTTTGATATTATACATGTATTATAGTTCACTATCATTACTATCGTTACATACAGCTAATGTAGGACATTGTATTGCTATTTAGATAGTTCACTGTATTACTGGGTTGTTTGATATTATACATGTATTATAGTTCACTATCATTACTATCGTTACATACAGCTAATGTAGGACATTGTATTGCTATTTAGATAGTTCACTGTATTACTGGGTTGTTTGATATTATACATGTATTATAGTTCACTATCATTACTATCGTTACATACAGCTAATGTAGGACATTGTATTGCTATTTAGATAGTTCACTGTATTACTGGGTTGTTTGATATTATACATGTATTATAGTTCACTATCATTACTAACGGTACATACAGCTAATGTAGGACATTGTATTGCTATTTAGATAGTTCACTGTATTACTAGGTTGTTTGATATTATACATATATTATAGTTCACTATCATTACTAACGGTACATACAGCTAGCGACACTGTAGTATATTATAGTCTCATTAAATGTTTATCACTGCACTTTACATCGTTCTGTACGAGATAACATTTTTTCATTGTAATATGCTGTACTGTGATATGGCATGGCAGTATACCATACTGTATTTGATAATGCTGGATAATATTTAAAAATGCTAAAAAAGGCATAATGTATGTCATATTTTAATAATGTTTTCCATTTTATCACATTTTACTTTCAAAAATTCTAATATATTGTAAATATGATATTGTAATACATGTATATGTTAATAAGTAAATTAAACTATACTTTCAAGATGTATGTCAGTGTATTACACTGGAGTCGATTATAATGTATTTCATTTATAAAATGCTGGATCTTATAGTATACTTCATTGTAACACAATGTATAAAACTATAACATATATATTTTACTTTATTATGATATAAGATTTAAATGTATCGTTGTACATTGTATAATACTGCTTTTTATATTGTATGACAATGTATATTTCTGAACCATCATTTTGTAGAACATGATATTCAAGCGTTAATATTGTTTATGATATGTCTACTCACCGATGTGTCGTAAAATTAAAGGAATAAAGAATATGTATGTGACCAAATAGACTATAGACTGTCAGCAATTCAATCAAAACTTAAGATATTATACTTCAAGGAAAATAACATATATCAGCAATGTTAACTGCAGTGCAGAGCTATTTGACTTCAAGGAAAATAGCTTACATCAGCAGTTTATATTTAAACTAATATACCTCCAGGAAAATAGCCTACATCAGCAGTTTATATTTAAACTAATATACCTCCAGGAAAATAGCCTACATCAGCAGTTTATACTAGACGTATTTGGCTTCAAAGAAATAGTCTACATCGACAGTTTATACTAAATGTATTTGGCTTCAAAGAAATAGTCTACATCGACAGTTTATACTAGATGTATTTGGCTTCAACGAAATAACCTACACCTGCAGTAGTTTATACAAGACGTATTTGGCTTAAAAGAAATAATCTTCACCAGCAGTTGATACTAGACGTATTTGGCTTCAATTTGGCTTTAAAGAAATAACCTTCACCAGTATTTGATACTAGATGTATTTGGCTTCAAAGAAATAACCTTCACCAGTAGTTTATACTAGACGTATTTGGCTTAAAAGAAATATCCTTCACCAGTAGTTTATACTAGACGTATTTTGCTTCAAAGAAATAACCTACATCAGCACTTTATGCTAGACGTATTTGGCTTCAATTTGGCTTTAAAGAAATATCCTTCACCAGTAGTTTATACTAGACGTATTTGGCTTCAATTTGGCTAAGAAATACCCTTCACCAGTAGTTTATACTAGACGTATTTGGCTTCAATTCGGCTTTAAAGAAATATCCTTCACCAGTAGTTTATACTAGACGTATTTGGCTTCAATTTGGCTTTAAAGACATAACCTTCACCAGTAGTTTATACTAGACGTATTTAGCTTCAATTTGGCTAAGAAATAACCTTCACCAGTAGTTTATACTAGACGTATTTGGCTTCAGTTTGGCTTTAGAGAAATAACCTTCACCAGTAGTTTATACTAGATGTATTTTGCTTCAAAAAAATAACCTATATCAGCAATTTTACACCGATTATCAACAATTCAATTCAAATTCAAATATTTTATTTGAGTCTCACACTCATTAAAACAGTAACGTATGTACAACATCAATGATAAATAAAAATAGAGGCCACCCTGTACAGAGTTACTGTACGAGAGACTATAAAGGATATATATACAGGTAAATGATCATAGTAAACGATTAATTTTTATAAAATAAGCTTCTACGTCTATCTAAAATTTGTTTTCAGGTTTTGGCACTATAAATACGTGTATCAGTCTTCTGGAGTATAAAATATAATCTATCGGTATCACAGAGTGTAGCAAAATTATTATCATATCTTCCGGCTTTAACAAACAATTCATCTCTTATACCTTGGTACAAAGGACAGTGAATATAAACATGGAGCGCATCTTCTACCACATAAGTACAATGGAAACAGGTTCTAAAATTATTATCTAAATTTTCATAACGAAATTGGAGCATCTCCACATCTAAATTTTGCTCGGGTACTACGTCCACTAGGAGCCATTACACTAGATATATATATTGCTCAGTAACACACTCACTTTTGAATTTTTGATACGTTCTTAATCAACGGGGATACATTATTATGTCAAACCAGAGTAATGCAGTGCCGGCATTAAGAAAGATTGCTTTTTTACATATTAATTAGCAAATAAAGAACATGTTGTTTAGAATTCGGATTATAGTTGTGTAAACAGTTAAACAAAAGACACAGAGGGATCAAGGTTACTGTTATATACACCAACAACCACTACAACGTTTAGAAATATGCCGAGTTACTTCAAATCCAGCGAAAAGTTGAGGTAAGCAGCTGGCAAGTGTTTGTTAACAATGTATAATACATATGTTTTTGTTATCATAAATTACATTATTTTAGTCAATGTTAAGCTATTTCTCAAATAAGAAAATGTATTGTTGAGATGGTCTTACATGTAATGCTGTGAATTTGGGGTGGTGATTATTATGTAATATTCACCTTAAAGGGTATATTTAAAGCCGCTCCATCCATTCGCTGCATTTACGCAAAAAGATATGTTTTAGATCAGATTTATTAAAGAAATAAAGAAAACATGGAGTAGAAGTTAAATATACCTATAAGTAACTAACCAACGAAACATAGAAGATTACCGATATGTTCACAAATAAAGAAAAGTAGAAGAGTACCCGCATATGTATTAGTACGTAAACAAATAAAGTTATATATATATAGGTAGCATTACCGTTATGTAAACATGTAAGGAGAGATAACGTAGAATTAATGTATTCGTATGTTCAAAAAAAGAAGGAAATTTTATGGAAAATAAAAAACAAATCAGATATTATTTTTGAATTTTGTCAGGAAATTCTGTAGTTTTAAGGAGGGGGGGGGGGGGGGGGGGATTAGCATGAAAACGACGAGAACAACCATTAACCAAACCATCCTGTTCTTCATCCCCAGTCCAAATCCTTGTCTCTGATATATAAAATAAACCCGTACACATAAGATGAAATCATGCCAAACTCCCATACGAACCTCACACCTACCCAGCCTAGGTACCCCAACCAAGTTCAACGTCCATATCTGCGCCAACTTAGCCTACACCACCACCACCACAGGCACCACCACCACCACCACCACAGGCACCACCACCACAGGCACCACCACCACCACCACCACCACAGGCACCACAGGCACCACCACCACCACCACCACCACAGGCACCACCACCACCACCACAGGCACCACCACCACCACCACAGGCACCACCACCACCCATCATTCACCACATACTTGTATCTAATTTTATTCCGGGCCTGCACCTACCTAATTGACCATTATCCTAAAAAAAAATCTATGACGTCCGACCATAACAACAATATACATACTAATAACTTTCTGCTCTGTTCCGGAGACAAATCCGGTACATACTAATAACTTTCGGCTCTGTTCCAGAGACAAATCCGGTACATAGTTGGAGAGGTAGAAACACCCGCTACCCTCTTCATACCCCAACCCAGCTCATAGTCCATCGCACCCGAACACTGGAACTCTTTTGTCCAATACCGGAACAGGAATATGGTACACCAAGTAACGTTCTGAGATGTTCCGGAGACGTATTTCTAAAGCAAGTGTAAGAAACAACAGAGAGGCAGAAAAATCAAGATAAATTCCTCTGTCAATTATCTTTTGTGAACCGTTTCACATGAAAACAATAGTATGGTGTTTATGCTACAGTGAAGAAAACTCACTACAATCCATTAATGCTATTTTGAAGGCGCTCTATCTGTCAAAGTGAAAACTCAAAAGCCATTATGACTTTTTGCTACTAATTTGAAAAATTGCTATGCAAATACTGTGTAATTATGTGACAAGATTACGAATTCTATCGTTATTACATGTTAATGATTCAAAAATGCACGCAAACACTTTCTCGGTTTGGCGCCCAAAACTGTAAGAGTTTTTAATCATTGCGTTAAATGTAGTTGTAGTAACACATCTTAATGCGATGAATTTACAAATGTGCTTCTCGATTCTTTCAGAATCATTCATTAATTATTTAAATTCCATGTACAAAAGAAAATGCATTTACAACTGTATCCATCAAAGCACGGAGGTCAGGCAACTAATGAGAGTGTTTATACCGGAATCGAACACAGCAGTCCCTTCACACACTATCTATCAACAACTAGATGCGTAGAAAATAACCTGCTTAACCTAATGTTCATTGAAAAGAAGAATTACAAAATCTTATAATTAATTCATCCTACGAACAAACCGAGCCCTGTTTGGATTTAAATTGGCCATCGTTGCATACTATTTCCATTAGAACATATCTTTTTTATGAACTTAATAAAATTTAAATTTTTGAAAATTTAATTTTAAAGTGTTGAAGCTTCTCGAGCTTTTTAGATCCTTGTCGTTTTATATGTTGAGGCGAAGTTAGCACACAGAGTTATATAACTCAGTGATTATCGGAGGAATCCCGTCAGGTTTGGAGACAAAATTAAGAAATATGAACTTACTTACACTGGTCACAACACCGTACGTTTTGTCAATTACTATTCATTTCAATACATTTGTATAGACAGTCGGATATCCTGTACTCCGACTAAAGTTTCCAGAAACTCCATAGATTTTTTTTAACTTGTCCTTAGCTGAGAATTCCCATTTATTTTGTGGTGTTAGAGTGTTAAAAAACAAATGTGAGAAAATCTACTAGAACATCTACATAACAATTAATTGATCCTCAGAACTTAAGACGAGTTTCTCTGCTATTTCTTTTCTCCCATTACTGTCTGTACGATTGGTATTGTTTTTGTGAACTAATTGTAATTGAGGAACTTATCTCGAATTCTTGCCTTCTCAAATTAAAATATAAGACCAGCAACTTAACGTTTGTAAAACGTTAACCGAGAGATAATTTTATTTTTAGATTATGAAAAATGATGTCATTTTCGACCCAATAATATGATTTTAAGCACGCCGATGTATGTAGCGCTGACGTCACCATTGCCTCCTTTCATACCTTCTTCATGCTCCTACGTCATTTCTCTCGTATTTCCAATGCGATGACGTCATTGTTCCTCTTATTTAGCTATGCCACAGTCACCACAGTCATGGTCTACTGCATTTAGTGATGACATCACAGTTCGATTTCTGTGATGTTTGAGCATTCGATGACGTCATAAAATCCCCTTCTCAGTGGTTGTTCTGTTCAATGACGTCATAATAGCCCTCTTCATGAAGAGAGCAGACGGACACGCATTTTGAGCATCCTCGGTGGTCAGTTAAAGCTCAACTTTAAAGACATTGTTGTTCAAATATTAATTTAATTTAATAAAGTTGTTCTAAAATTTTATAATTGTTTATCAAATCTCCAAAGCAGACATTGATCCTATGTAGGAGAATGGTGTACACCTGTTGTTTAACTGTAAGTTTTCCCTTGCAGTATATAGTATTCTTTCATCTAGAATACTAAATGTTATATTCATGTAAGATTGGTCTATAAAAATACATATATATATATAATAAAAAAAGATTGTCCATGTAAAGTATAGATACGAATAGAAAAGAAATATTTTAATCGTGACGTCACAATGTTGTCCTTTTGAAATGAAAGCAGCTTGATTTTAGCTGGTCGTTAGATCTTATTTCATATAAGATATGCCGTGCTGGGTGCCTTCGGCATGGTATTTCAGTGAAATAGCACTATGCAGTCGGCATCATATCCGAGC
Source organism: Mizuhopecten yessoensis (assembly GCF_002113885.1). NCBI lineage: Eukaryota > Metazoa > Mollusca > Bivalvia > Pectinida > Pectinidae > Mizuhopecten > Mizuhopecten yessoensis. Next base: position 228,628 of record NW_018408902.1, on the reverse strand, counting down.
TACAAAATGTATCAGATTGAGGCAATTACAACAACATACCCTTCCTCCAGCATACACAACACACATGGGGAGCGTTCTTAAATTATATTAGCTGTTAATAGGATGTTAACCAAATATTTCAATTTCTTTTCTTCAAGTTTGACTCAATGCAACTTCCAAATGTTACCTGTTTCATTCGCCGATGAAATTGACCAGATTAGCATTGCCTGTGCGTATGGATACATATTTTCAGATTGATTTCGACAAGGGAGATAACTATTGACATTTTTAAACAAAGAAGATACCACTTGTACGAGATTTTTATATTTTTATCAGAGACGTATTTATCACTTTTCGTACTGTGTTATCCAGTGAATCTTAACCCATGTAATATGACATATTAGCTCTGTGACTGGTTGTTACTTTCAATTTTGACGTCACGCCTAGGACAAGTACATGACGTCAAAGACTTACGCACTAGAGTTAAAATGGCGTCTTTTTACATTTCAAAGTTGCATGAAAATTGTCGTTGTACACGAATCAATACCACAAATCTGGAGTATGTGATAAAAAGAATCTCACTCGTTTTCATTTCATATGAAATTTATGAAACTCGTCACGATTTTTTCCATTTTAGCTTGCCAGAGGCTCGCTAATTTGAAAAATTCTTAGACTTGTTTCATGAATCTCATATGAAATGGTAACTCATGTAAGATCCTATGCACATTACATACGTCTCTGTTTTTATTGAATCTATACAAAAGAAATTGTTCGAGCAAACAAAAATGATCAATTACAATATTATCAACTGTTGCTAGCGGTAGTCACAATTCATGTACCGCCCTAGAAGTATCCCTCCAGCTACCCATTCTGCCTCTTGTGTAGGTACAAATAAAAACAACGTGGATCACATATCCATGTGGTCACGTCGAATATGAAATGCAGTTAAACAGCCAACTGCCATATCAATGTTTTTCGTCCTTTCAAGCCATGTCTGGCGTCCTGTCTAATTCGATATTCAAATACCGTAGTTTCACATTCCAGAAGATGTAGAATCTCGAAATTTAGCGGTTCAGTAAAAAGATGGCTGCCGTAGACTCGCAGCTGAGCCTGCGCACCGCATCTAGACAGTATTCTTCCGCGATAACGCGTCAGAAAATCAAGTATCTAAAGGTATGCACTCATTAACAAACATTCGATATGACATTTAAAACATATTTTGTGTTTGGTTTCTTCATAATTTGGCTGTATTGAACTATAATAAGCGTACAACATAATTTGGTTATGGTCTTTCAATAACGGATTATATTATTTTACATTACGTCAAAACGTAGACTTGCACAAGCCCCAAAATCTGGGACAAACTATCAGAAATTACTTTCACAAGTTCCAATTATTGAGAGGAAAAAACCATTTTGATTGATATATACGTATGAAATCTTGCTTTGGTCGGTTTTATGGGATGATGAATTGAGTTGGTATTGAAACAAATTAAATGAACAGCTGATTTTATTAAATTTGTTTTAAGACCAACCCAATTGATCACCCCATGAAATCGACCAAAGCAAGATTAAATCCTTAAATAAACCAAAAATATGACGACTACGAGAGGATATGCATATCATTTAGTGTATATCTTTGGGAAAGCCATAAAGGCGACTGACATGGCCAAATCAACCTTGACCTTGACGAAGTAACCTTCCAAGCAGTGTGTGAACACACCTATATTTGTCATGTTGTGTATGTTCCGTTAATAGGTCAAGTATATAGATAATAAACCAAGAGCACAGAGAAAAGCCACCAAACTACTGCCTTGGTTCTTCAAACAGTAGCGGTAAGGCGACACTACGGACATAAGCGAAATAATTAAAATCATACAGAGAATAAACGACAGCGAGACGTGAAAGTGGACAATGCACGTACTGTGGTCAACGTGGGATCACGTGACCTATCTCTTACGAACCACATGATATCCTCTAAGAAATAGTATGACACATTTTATATACCATATGTACTGTATGACAAACTACGTGATGGATCTGTAAGCGACCACGTGATGGTTCTTAAACAAACCAAGTGTTATATCTTAACATTACGTTTTATCCATCTAACATATCACGTGACACATCTCTTACAGATCACGTGACACATCTCTTACAGATCAAGTGATACCTCTCAATCTAGTGCATGACTTTTTCTACGCAAACCACAAGGGCTCTCTCTGACGGACTCATACTATCCTTCTTATAAACCAACTGATATCTCTTTGACAAACCAATTGTCTTCCTTCTAACAAGTTACGTGATATCTGTCCTACACATCAGTTCACATCTCTAACGAACCAGATTTTATCTCTCTAACAATCCACGTGACATCCCGCTAGCAATCCACATGGCATATTCAATAAGTCACGGGACACTTTTTTTTAAAACAAACACATAATATACGTGTAACAAACAAGTTGACATCTTTCTAAAAAATTATGTGACATCCAGCTCAACCAATAATTTAATGTTATAAACCTCATAGACACCTCCACTGTCATTGATGTAGATTGTGACATAATCTTCTCCTGATAAATATGACTTCCGCTATCCGTCTTACATCTAATAATACCATAGACCTAAATTAACTTTAGGTCTCTGATAATACCCACGGTGTAATAATAATCCATTGATTTGTGACAAATACGCGTATTAATTATAAAAGGCCGCAATTTCTTTCATTTGTTTTCCAATAACTAAATATTAAAGTTTGCTCATCTCGCGAGGAGAGGTTGACAAATACAGTTTCCTTGTAAATACAAATGTTTCCGTCCTTTTTAATTAGAAATTCATTCAACATGGTATGTGCTTGATATTTATTAGGATGCAAATTAGAATCAACTTTTATAAACACACGTAAATGGAACTGGGACATGATGAAATCAAACTAACCATGCCCCACAATAATGTCGGCAAGAATCAGTCATCGTGGCCGGAATAACAAGAAGGGACTTAATCACAGTGCTCATTTGTTTACAGAATAATTTTGAAATCAATATGACGGATACTATATCATCCTCGATCACCGCTCTTCTTCATTTCCCTCTAGTCCGCACCTCATCTCCTTATCCCCACTATCCCCCTACCATACAGTCTAGTGTAGGACCCTGACCTCCTCATCTCCTTATCCCCACCATCCCCCTACCATACAGTCTAGTGTAGGACCCAGTCCTCCTCATCTCCTTATCTCCACTATCCCCCTACAATACAGTCTAGTGTAGGACCCAGTCCTCCTCATCTCCTTATCCCGACCATCCCCCTACAATACGGTCTAGTGTAGGACCCCTTCTTCCTTATCTCCTTATCCCAACCATCCCTCTACAATACGGTCTAGTGTAGGACCCAGTCCTCCTCATCTCCTTATCCCCACCATCCCTCTACAATACAGTCTAGTGTAGGACCCCTTCTTCCTTATCTCCTTATCCCAACCATCCCCCTACAATACGGTCTAGGGTAGGACCCCTTCTTCCTTATCTCCTTATCCCAACCATCCCTCTCCAATACAGTCTAGTGTAGGACCCACTCCTCCTCATCTCCTTATCTCCACTATCCCTCTACAATACAGTCTAGGGTAGGACCAAGTCCTCCTCATCTCCTTATCCCCCCCATCCCTCTACAATACAGTCTAGTGTAGTACCCAGTCCTCCTCATCTCCTTATTCTCACAATCCCCCTTCCATACAGTCTAGTGTAGGACCAAGTCCTCCTCATCTCCTTATCTCCACTATCCCTCTACAAAACAGTCTAGTGTAGGACCCAGTCCTCCTCATCTCCTTATTCTCACCATCCCCCTTCCATACAGTCTAGTGTAGGACCCAGTCCTCCTCATCTTCTTATCCCCACCATCCCCTACCATACGGTCTAGTGTAAGACCCAGTCCCCCTCATCTCCTTATCCACACCATCCCTCTACCATACGGTCAAGTGTAGGGCCCAGTCCTTCTCAACTCCTTATCCCCACCATCCCCCTACCATACAGTCTAGTGTAAGACCCAGTCCTCCTCATCTCCTTATCCCAACCATCCCTCGCAATACAGTCTAGTGTAGAACCCAGTCCTCCTCATCTCCTTATCT
>NW_018408902.1:166675-223972 GCF_002113885.1 Mizuhopecten yessoensis | reverse complement strand
TGTAGGACCCAGTACTCCTCGTCTCCTTATCCCAATCATCCCTCTACAATACAGTCTAGTGTAGGACCCAGTACTCCTCGTCTCCTTATCCCCACCATCCCACTACTTTACCATACGGTCTAGTGTAGGACCCAGTACTCCTCGTCTCCTTATCCCCACCATCCCACTACTTTACCATACGGTCTAGTGTAGAACCCAGTCCTCCTCCCTTAATCATAGGTTAACTGTCGCCATATTTCATATGAAATTTATAATAAATTTAGCATTGTATATGGGTTTTCTCGCCTGTCTGGACGATTGAGAATGGCGGGCGATGCATTTACAACACCCAGGAGACGTGAGGGGCGATCTCCTGACTTATAACTATGTATCCGTATCAATGGATAATATCAGCTTATTTAATGTTCATATTGCCGGCGAACACTCAATAAAAGTTCCAATTTGCACATATAATTTCTTTCTAGATGAAATTGACACCCTTCCCCAATTAACCCAGGGAGATATGATCTGGAGAAACAAATGACGACGCGGCCACGCTAGCTAGCAGCTCACCGTGGACAGCACTGAGGAAAAAATGGAAAATATAGCTTATCGCCATTGGGGAATCGGAAAACTGCCTTGGTGACAGGCGCGTGGAAAAACGGCAGCAAAAAGCAGGAATATTGGCGGGAAATGCTCGTCTGCTCGCGTTATAAACATTCGAACAGGGACGCATTTGTACGTCACAACGAATGTGTCAGATACGACACTTTCGAAATGATTTGGAGTGTTGTCTATGGAAGTGGATAGAAATACAGAAATGGGATTATAGACAGCAATACAAGAGAAAAGCCATTCTGGTCGGAGGGACATCACCGAAACCAGGAGGACAAGCGAAGGTCTATTACACTATTCATATGATATGGTCTTTGGAAAGTTAACACTTTTTAGACTTGTCATTATCTAGAGATAGATTTTATGACAATATGTTTGATTATATTTTATCACAGTAATAGCTTTGGTCTTACAGACTTTTCTAACAAATTACCGAGTTGCAAAGCGTTTGCATGCGTTCAAAACTTTCTATTTCAATTCTTCCTTTTTTCAAACTTTGTTCTAGTGTTATCGATTTTATGTTCGAGTTTTGGTTTTGTTTACAATTTGTTTTCCCTTTTTTTTAACGTTGGGCTACTGTACTGACCAATCTTGCTATGAGAGACACCACCTACGAGAGTCAAACACTTAAGCTACCCGTAGCGAGAGATACTACTATTTGGACGAAAGCCGTCGTTGGAGGAGAGAAGAAGCCAGGTTTCAGAGAGACAAACCCTGATATACATCATCTTTCAGAGTTTTAATGTTCAACTAGGAGGAGGATATTGATGTGGACACAATCATTAAGATTTACAAATCGTATTCAAGATTAAATATTAGAAACTTTTCGTTTACACTTGCAGATAACTGTTGGTTTATGGAACAATCTACCGTCAGATGATGTGAATTCAAGCACAGTTAAACATTTTGAGTATAAATTAGATGAACACTGGCAAAACCAAGCGCAGAAATACAGTTTTAAAGAATAAATCGAAATCTAAACGTCACAACTTTTGAAATATGTTTTTTCTAATTGTTTTTTTTTAATTGTTAATTTCAGAGCTGACAAAAAGTGTAAAATCCTATTTTTGTCAGAATATATCTTTGTATCTATGTACATTGTCCTTTAGTAAGTAACTTCCAAGAGCAAAATACTAAGTGGTCCTCATTGAAAGATACTCAAATAACTCATACCTTCATAAGAGATCGTTTTTTAGAATTACCGATATTTCAGTAATATGAAGAGGCAATCGTTCAGGAGCAATAACTGAAATAAGAAAGTTCACGACGAGAACACAAAAACTTGATGAATATCCCAATTAGGAGATACTAGTCACATTACATCTTCAGCACATACGCAGGCATACACACATAGGGAGATGTTAGCCAGGTGGCATAGGACAAGTAGTTAGCGACTGATAAGGCAGCTCCTGCGAATTCCTCAAAAATTGTATTGATTAATGTATTTGATAATTGTATTAATTGTATATCTGTGTACTGTAAAACGCTTAACAGTGGCCTATGTTAGCTAGATAGGGCGCTATATCAAATGTTGTGTATTATTAGTAGTAGTAGTAGTAAAATGTGGGACTGAAGTATTGGTAGGTATGCTGCTAAAAGTCCAGAAGTAACAAGTCAATTAGGAGATGCTAGAAAATGTGGGACTGAAGTGCTGGTAGGTATGGTGCTAAAAGTCCAGAAGTTACAAGTCAATTAGGAGATCCTAGGAAAATGTGGGACTGAAGTGTTGTTAGGTATGGTGCTAAACGTCCAGAAGTTACAAGTCAATTCGGAGATACTAGTAAAATGTGGGACTGAAGTGTTGGTAGGTATGGTACTAAACGTCCAGAAGTTACAAGTCAATTAGGAGATACTAGTAAAATGTGGGACTGAAGTGTTGGTAGGTATGGTGCTAAAAGTCCAGAAGTTATAAGTCAATTAGGAGATACTAGTAAAATGTGGGACTGAAGTGTTGTTAGGTATGGTGCTAAACGTCCAGAAATTATAAGTCAATTAGGAGACACTAGTAAAATGTGGGACTGAAGTGTTGGTAGGTATGGTGCTAAAAGTCCAGAAGTTATAAGTAAATTAGGAGATACTAGTAAAATGTAGAACTGAAGTTTTGTTAGGTATGGTGCTAAACGGCCAGAAATTATAAGTCAATTAGGAGATACTAGAAAATGTGGGACTGAAGTGTTGTGAGGTATGGTGCTAAACGTCCAGAAGTTTCAAGACAATTAGGAGATACTAGTAAAATGTGGGACCGAAGTGTTGGTAGGTATGGTGCCAAAAGTCCAGAAGTTATAAGTAAATTAGGAGATACTAGTAAAATGTGGGACTGAAGTGTTGGTAGGTATGCTGCTAAAAGTCCAGAAGTTACAAGTCAATGAGGAGATACTAGTAAAACGGGGGACTGAAGTGTTGGTAGGTATGCTGCTAAGAGTCCAGAAGTTATAAGTCAATTAGGAGATACATGTACTAGTAAAATGTGGGACTGAAGTGTTGGTAGGTATGGTGCTAAACGTCCAGAAGTTACAAGTCAATTAGGAGATACTAGTTAAATGTGGGACTGAAGTGTTGGTAGGTATGCTGCTTAAAAAAGTCCAGAAGTTACAAGCTCATAACTTCACAGATAACTGAGAAAACCAGAACAACCACACTTTATCAACATGTATAACGATATCGGGTTTCTATAGTATCAGAGCAAGAGGCCAAAATCGTAATTGTATACAGCACTGTAATGCATGACTTTAAAAGAGAATTTTTAAATAAGGAGGTGTCAAAATCGGATGGCCCAAGGCCGTGAAGACAGGTCTACAGAGATTCGAACTCGGAACAGCACGCTCATGGGTCGCAACCAGAGCCAAAATCGTGACACACGAGCTCGAGGTCACGTCACGAACCACTGGTAGTACTACAGGTATTTATAGCGTGTCTTAATGCATGTAGCTCAATCTATCAGATGTCAAATTTTCCTTTTTTCTTTTGTTTTATATTTTAAATAGAATCATGTATGCTGTCCCAAGATATATTGAAATATGCTGTTTCAAAACTTCAAACATTCTTCAAAGAAAACTCTCGTGTCTATAATTCTTTTACATCCGTAAACAATGTTCCATTTTTAAATCTAGTGAAACAATAATTGATATTGATTTTAAAATTCTCTTTTTTCATAAATGTGATTCAAAGTGAAAACTAGATAAATTCCCGACGGCTCAATTTTGCATGTCCTTTATGACAAAGAAATCACTTCCCATTGGTAATGATAGAAATGAATTTGATTTGGAAGATGATTAAAAAAACTGAAAAACATAATCGGAAATAATATTGATGTGTTGTAATATAACATTTCCAGTTAGGACGGTCATCACAAGTATCAACGTCAGCTGAAGACATCGTTTGATGACGTAATAGCTCAAGTATATACGGATATATACTGTAGCACGTGTACTTCACATAACCACCAGGAACCCCTCGTCTTTGGTTGTTTAGCTACCATAAACAACTCGCCTTGAGCGCAATTTACACGCGTTCTAACTTTTTCACATTTACTTACCTTTCCATACTATAAACCATAAAAAGATTGCAACTATGAACACATGACATTATAACTGGTTTTAGGCAAGATAAATACCATCCGGAAAATGGCAATTGCCATGAAGCATTCTTGGACTTTGGAAATTTAAAATGAATGCCAAATAAAAACAGTTAAATGCTTAAAAAATATTTATTCTTGAATATTCTAATACCGTTGCAAATAAATGCACACACAATTTGCTTTTGGTTCCAATAACTTACAGTTTTGTCGCCTTTTCAATTAAAGATAACCATCTGAAAGCAGGGTTACCAAGGTTACGAGATCTCGTGTTATAATGTTTACAATTCGATGGTTATGTCACAGCCCTGTAGACACTTTAACTGTGGGACTTCAACATCGGCGGGCAAATTTCAAATGTTCACATCAACGTCAAACACTCTCAATATAGTCGACGTCATTTCATATTGTGACGTCAACCATGTTGCCATGGACAAGAGATGTGGTAGTTTCCGGGGGAAGTACTTTAAGACTATTAAACCTGCGATTGACCTGCCTTTGGAACTTTTAGAATGCTATATGACCCTGAGATATGGATTAATATTAGCTACTTTGAAACTACATTATGTATATATGTTATCTGAAAATTCACAAGAATGAATTTGGAGGCACGGTAGTCTAGTAGTAGGACGCCTGGCTCGTGACCAAAGGGTTGCGTGTTCGAGTCACGCACGGCACTGTGTTGTATCTTTGAGCAAGATACTTTAATCCGCTTGTTCCAGTCTACTCAGCTGTTAATGAGGACGTGATTGGGCAGTGTTAGAATTGTTGAATGCTAGCTGTTAGCGCCGAAATGGCAGCTCCGGCTGTATGCTCCCCAGGGAGTTGAGAAAGGTATTGGCTGGTTGCAAAGGCCCTATAACCACAGATTATAATTTGTGGACCGCTTTGAGACGACCTACGAACTAGGTTGTGATAAAGCGGTATATAAGAACCTCGAATTATTATTAATATTATGAATATGGTTCTACCTAGAACAGCACGTTTGCTTATGGATGACGTGTATTACCCGATATACTTGTATGATTTAGAGGAAGGTGCAATCACTGTTTGGAGGCAACCAATTGGCAAACAATGAAAATCCAATTGTATGACTTTGGTACAGATTTAAACAAATGGATAAGTCATGCATAAAGTTTCAATTAAAATCAGTGAACCACGAGAGGTATTAAATGGTGTAGATACTGTAAAATAGTTCATACAGATTACGTAAGTCATTCTTTACGAGTAACATGCGGGAATGTTGATCCTTTTACTATAAGCTGAGAGTCAAATCTGTACAATTGTATGTACATTAGGGTACAATCAGGAAAACTTTATCACAGATAATAGGTGGATGGATATTGATAGAGATCCCGTTGTTCATGGTGAGAGTGGTAATATTGTTTTAAATACCGTGTTCGCAATGTGTCGATGACGGGTTGGCCCATTTGGGTACATTAAGATTTGAGATTAGAAGTGTTGAAATTAGAAAGTGCTTTTTATGGAACAACATATCTAAGATTATTTATGGCAACCTATGCTTATTTATTTTTGACCCAGATTTTATGATTTTTTCTATTTCTGAAAAACTACATTGCTGTATGATGCAGTGTATTTCTGTGTTGGCACACCGCACTGATTACCTAATTGTTATAAAGGTACGATCACCCGTAGAATACGTCTATCTTTCAGTAGTACAATACTTATTGTTAACATAGTAGGAACTGATTACGTCCCCTGAATGCCGTATGGTTGGCTTTTCAGAGGCTCCGATTTTTTTTCATAGAAAACGGTGTAAAAACCATCTTTTCGACCTCAAACTCGTCGGATGAGTTTCACAGTACATAAGAGTGGACTATACTAAGGACGTATCTAACTTAGTGAGTATATTGTACTGACATCTTACTATATTCCGATTTTCCAAATCTGAGACGTACACATGTATAGGTGAACACCACTCACACAGTGCATTTCAACTGTAGACCTACATCTCAGAATGTCGAGCCTTCTTCTCCAGCGCCCAATGTCTATTCATTTTAATCACAAACATGCCGAAGTATTCCAACTACTTTTAAAAGAACATCACTCTTTTTTCATGTGTAACGAATTGTACGTATTTAAATAGATTTGATAGATAAAATATGTACATGTTTAACAGACTGTTATATTAATTAATAGAATGTTTTTTGACCAACATACAAGTATTTTCAGTATTTGTGTATATTTTAGGTATGTTTGAAAGTTTCTGTCTATTTGTATTAAGGATATCCCAGTCAATGTTTAAGTCCCGAATTAAAATAAATTCATGTAATATCATAAACATAAATTTCAAACTACTTTTAGATGTCACCCGCAGTCAATATGATCAAAAATCTAACGCACTTCGCAAAATTTGTCGTTTCCCTTGACATTCATATTGACTATGAACGCCTCAATAAATTGTTCAAAGTTTGATTATTGCAATACTTTTGCATTGTCGCCATATCAACTTACGAAGGTCATTTATGAGTTGTGATACATTGCCTTAAAATCATCACGACTTAGAACCGCCACAACAACCAATAGTATAAAGCACAGCTTTGAACACTGAGACATGTTTAACACTGAGTAAATTACAAAGCGTGGAATACGGTACTACGTCTGACACCTCAAAAGTGGTATATTACACAGTTATTAATCTAAGCTTTATTTTACATTTAATATAAATTACAAAGTTTAAATTAAAACTTTATATTACATTTATATATTACGTTTTTTTAATTAAAGCTCTATAGCACATTTTAGATATTACCAAATTGTTGACTGAATCTTTATATTATTATAATTTAAGCTTATAATATTATTACAATAAGTATATTTCAAACCGTAAACTAATAAGGCCTAGTCTTTCTTTACACTCAACGTATTTAAGAGATTTACAAATAAGAACGAAGTCCCTGAATGGCGATAGTCATCTTGTTTATGGTAGATCCGACACATCCATCATGTACGATTGACGACAAATGTAGTTGTCTTATAGTCACTTGTATATTTATATAGAGGTTGTAATCCCCATGCTACTTGTAACCAGTTTGCTGAAACTAGCGCACAATATCGTCAATCCAACGCTACAGAAGTGACCCTCCTGACTATGATATCACCACCGTTCTGCTGTAGATACCCTGGTATTCCCGTTCTGTGTAATGACAATATAACTTTGTCTAACGTTATATTTGTTCATCCAAGCGCTTTTGCATTGCGTGTTCCCTGTTGTAGTTCACACGCGTGTTCAAATATTACATAAACTATATAGAATGTTTTAAACTCTTTTTTTTTTATAATATACACTTCCTAGAACGTATACACGTATATTAACAGTTAACATTTTGAAAGTTCTCTTCCTACCATTGAGCACGATCACCATGCTGGACCAAATTCATTATGTAGGAATTTCGTTTCAAAACTACTTTATTTCGTAAGTAATTCATACGTATCAACTAACTAGCTCAGTGAAACATTACAACTAGGAGCACTACAAACTACAAACTGGTTCCTGTCATGGCACTCTTACACAAATGCCCTTACGTGGTTTGTGTTAGAAAGACTAACGTTCCTTGCAACCATACGAACAAACAAATATTGTTCATTATATAGTATTGCCATCAAATAACCAAGCCGAATTCACATGACATTCATATCAGCTGTAAATACCATGACTTATATGTTGACGTCATCATTCTTATGACGTCATAATTGTACCGTTACATACCACTAACCCTCCCTGGACGTTTTATACATTGAACAAGCACACACTATACATACTCTGATGCTGAATTTTTTATTTAGCATGATATAATATTTATGATATTCAGATACTCCAAAACCGGTAAATATAAACATTAAACTGTGTTAATATGGTATATTTATTGCATATTAACACAGTCCAATGCTTTAGTTAACTAGGCCTAAAACGACCACGATTATCATAGTGTCCCTGCAGAAAAGATTTCACCTGACGTCGGGGTTTACCAGTTAACCTCACTCTGATGCGACCAAGGACAACAATGACAAATATGGTAAATGATTTGTTCCAAGGTTACAAACTGGTTCCTGTCATGACACGTTTCGTGCACTTTCCTGTGGCCATTAATAGCAATAAAGCCAATGACCTTGTAAGGAAGTTCGAATTCATTATTAACTCATGTACAAGTTTTGGAAAGAAAAAGGCAAAAATACCATTCAAGAATTAAGAGCTGTGCTTCTATAAGAGTTTGGTAAAAATGTTCTACTAGTAATCCGAATGTATACACTAGTTAACACCTTGTATAATGTTAAGCGATATATACATTTCAAAGAAATTACGCCAAACGCTTCAGCAGTTGTGGCCTGGAAAGTCTTTTGCTCAGGATGTTTTCTGTCCATGCAATGTCTTTCTCTCTCTTACATCCTCTACGATATTAGGGATATTAACTTAATGTGTTATTAGTATCATAAACAACAACAAAACTTGTTCTATATTTGTTTGCCGCCATGTTTCTTACTGTATAATGTGATTGTAAATCATATTGCTGGTCGTAATGCATACAAATAGGTTACATACGTTTATTGTTGACCTAAATATAGAAATTTCCTTTTATTTTCGACATTGAAATGCTTGTGTCGTCAGCGCAAACAAGATCCCTGGAACAGCCTAACGTTGTCAAAATGTTATATTCTAACGATTGTCTCATATTAATCGAGACTGGTGAAGAAGCTTCAAAATGACGCTGATCAATTTGCGTTCATAGCGATATGGATGCATTTTTCCGGTAATGCTTATAGAGGAACATGCAATGAAAATACTTATATATGTGATTCACATATGATGCTGTTTTCGAAATGGTCCGAAGTCTCTTTATTCATGTATGTAATTACGCAGAACTAACTATACAATGGATGCTTCTTTTAACGTCTATCACAACTTCACGTGCTGTCCAAATCACCTCACAAGATACAGTAAAATCTATATAATTTAAGATGTAATTTTTAAAAGATATGATAAACGAAGAAGATTTATTGTTAAAACACATCGTAAAAATCGGAAGCCACGTGGTGTTTGGTTACACGTCTGTGATTGGCTACTCTACGAGTCTAGTCAATATGTTACACAGTGCCGATGTTGACGTACAGAAAATAACGATCATAACTGGGGATATCCCATTACAGCCAGTGACTGTAAATCTCAATCCTCCCGATATCAACCACCATTCACTCGGATAGAAATTATAATCAAAAAAGCAAATTCATTATTGTGGAGTAATATCGCGTCTGACAATAGGCAAGCCGAGAGTAAAAATAAAACGAATCATCCGCAGCTCAGAAAGGTTCCGGAAATCGTGGCACGCGATAACTGTCGTTTCTCATCAGATGTGAAATGTCGGAGAAAAATTAAAAGGGGATCTATGATATGATATCATGAAAATGCCCTATTTGTATAATCGGTTCAAATATCCTTCTGACGGCTTTCCATATTATGAACAAGTAGTCGTGACAGATGGAACTGTTTTTGGAGGAAATGAAAAATAGTATAATGGTCACAGGCGGAACACAGTGTAAACGAGATCAGAGGCCGGCAACCGAGACAACTTCATGAGCGCATGCGTCATAACACTATGATTACCGTCCATGTTTATGGGGAGATTCGGTCATTAGGTATCTGCATGGGTGGGTAGATCAGGGTGTCTGAGTGTGTGATCTGCTCGATGATGTGAAGCATAACAGAGAGGATGCAGCCATTATTTCAGATTGTTTCCTACAGAACTCGCGAGACAATGCGAGATTTACTCGTCTGTCAATGGACGTTTAAGCAATGCTTTTTATTGTACTATAATTATGTATGGTATGTTGAACAAAGTTACGGACATGTTTAATAGTGATCACGTCATTCCCAGAACTGTTTTTTTGTTGATGTTAGATTGATGCACTATAAGCTAGTGGACTGGTCAGTCCTGTTAATAGTTATGATTCAGTTCCTGACAACTCATGAAATGAACGATGAATAGCTGGAGCCACAATGACTGACAACAAATAAAAAACTAAAAAAATGTTTAAAAATATATTCAATGCTATGACATGTTAAGGAAGTAACGTCACGCAGGAAAAGAGTAGCTAGCAATACAATTGAACGAGATTACTGTTCTCCAGCAAATTATAAACAACAAAAAACCATTAAGTTGCACCGTATCCCTCGGACATGTTCATTTGTAATCATTTGCCATACATATTTAAAGATTACTTAATTAATCAATGGAATACCAGTTATTCAATATTATCTTTAATTCTATAATATTTTATCAACGACTTTGTAAAGTACGGTGGCTGATGGAGGACGAACAAAAATCAGGTTTTGTCTCGTTTTAACTACTTAGTACAATGTGCACCTCAATATAAGGTCGCAGCATCTCGTTATAGCAAGTTAACACGAGATACTTACTCGTTTTAACGAGATATTAACTCGATATAACGAGATACTCACCCATTATAATAATATACAAAGTCGTTATAACGATATACTTAGTCGTTATAACGAGCTATTAAGTCGATATAACGAGACACTCACCCATTATAATAATATACAAAGTCGTTATGAGATAAAATTGTTATTTTTGATGTCCTTAATCCGCCAGCGTACCAAAGAGTAAGAAGCGGTCTAATAGAGCGGACATGGTGGCATGTCCAACATCACATTATTACTCTTCTGTAATTACATAACATCCCACATCAAGCCCTTTTTAATAGAGAGAAACAACCCGGTGTGTTGTCGCGACGTGGTCCAGATAGGGGACAGACATCAACACATAGAAATATGACACGGGGATAATCCTAGCCTATTTACTGAGCAATGACATAAGCCATCAACCTATCTGACAATATCTAATCAAAACCCCAATAATATCATGCAGTAACAAATTTACGAAAATTATGGGGTTTTTTCGAGTTGTGAAAGTGATTAGGCCGGGGTTTGAAATATGACACACTATTAATTTCACTTTATGAAATAGTCAAGCTGTAAAACGTATCTGACAAGCCAAGAGTAAAACATCAATAATATCGTGCTCACAAAAATCAGCGAAAATTATTTTTTGACGTTTTCTGGGGTGTAAATAATTACTAACTAAGTGAAATGCCGATCCCATTTCATTATCAGTGTCACGGAAGCGGTATATTTTTGGTTCGGCAAAATGTTCTGTTATTTCTCAATACATATTTCCTTGATTCAGACATGATCACTTACATATACTGGATGTATCAGCTTTAAACTGTATATAATAGAAATATTGTATACAGATGTCGAATGGATTGGAATGTATGTGTCTGGTCCTCCGACTCTTAATGAATAAAAACACATTTGTTAGTCGGGGCATAAATAATATTTTGTCGCCTGTATCCCCGCAATATTCAAATAAAGATCTGCTGCACTGGGCTCCGTGTCTGCCCTGATATTGAACAGTCGATAACCTGGTACTCTGGCCCAAACGTCTGTGTCCACGGCAACTTCCAGCCTGGTCAGTAGTAAGTTGCACCACGGTCCGAAAAACGGTGACACAGTTGTATCCGAAATATCACAGTTTGGTATCTGAAATATTGCAACTGGTTTTCTGAAAATCAATGAATTGTGTACGGTCAGTTTGACACACAGTGAAGTGTGTGACTTTGTCTTGGCACTGTTCGGACAAACAGATAAACCCGAGACATTCCGACCGTGTCTTGACATAAGTCGGATAAACTCGAGACATTCCGACCTTGTAATTACATAAGTCGGATAAACAGGAGACATTGCAACCGTGTCTTTACATAAGACAGATAAACTCGAGACAATCCGACTTTATCTTTACATTAAGTCGGATAAACCCCGAGACATTATGACCGTGTCTTTACATCGAACATATAAACCAGAGACATTCCGACCTTGTCTGTATATTGGACAGAAAAACTAGAGACATTCCGACCTTGTCTTTACATTAGGCGGATAAACCAGAGACATTGCGACCGTGTCTTTACATTAGGCGGATAGACCAGAGACATTGCGACCGTGTCTTTACATCAGACAGATAAACCGGAGACATTCCGACCGTTTCTTTACATTAGACAGCTCAACCCGAGACATTGCGACCTTGTCTTTACTGTACCTGCATGCAGGTAGGGCGTAAGATGTGACCTGCTGCCCCCATTGCATGATCGTAAGAGGCGACTAAATTTGGGATCTTATCTTTTCTCTTCTTTCTAAACAACTTTCTTCTTCCTAATGTCTCCCTTGACAATGCCTCACTTTTGGCCTTTAGTTGAGCGTTCGCCCCTGTGAGGAAGGCTTTGGGTTCTGCCCCTGGCCGTGACATACCAGAGTCTGTAAAAATGGTAGTTTGTACTCCTAGCAATTTAGGACTGGGACGACTAGTTTGCCTGTTGTCAGTATAATGTGACCGGGTAGGGTGTCCTGCTGGGTGTCTTCGGCAGTATGTTTCAGTGAGATAGCACTATAAAGTCGGCATCAGGTCCGCGCAATCACAAGGAGACAAACACGAACATATATCGCAGCCTCCCAAAACTCACACACATACACTACACTCATGCATCTCTCACACAGGGGCGGCCGTCCTTAAATGACCATAGCTGTCGATAGGACGTTAAACAATACCTAACCTAACCAAATCAAACCGTGTCTTTATACATAAGTCGGATAAACCCGAGACATTCCCACCTTGTCTTTATATTGGACAGAAAAACCCGAGACACTCTGACCGTGTCTTCACGTTAGTCGGATAAACCCGAGACATTCCGACCCTGCCTTGACATTGGTCAAACATATTAAAAACTTTTCATGGCACTGGACAAACAGACAAACACGAGACATTCCGATCTTGTCTTCATTTTGGACCAACAGATAAACCTGAGACATCCCGACCTTGTCTAACTGTTTTTGAGTTATTACTCGCGCAAAAAGTGATTGCGTCATCAATTTATCTATAGTTATAATACATTATGGACTTTTCTTTGACGAATCAAATCAATAAATGTTGAAACTATCACTCTGCATGTTTATACTGGAGCAAATAAAACTTTTTTCCGGACAGATTTCCCACGGCACATCTATACTATTGCCAAAAATAATTTAATTATAAAAGCTCAAACGGTACCATGGTTGAATAAATGTACCGTATCGTATTAGTGAAGAGTGAGTGTAAGGGCGATAACCCCGAGTAACCATCCTCCCATAATTAGTGTAATTTTTATGTTCACACGGTACTTCACAGGTTTTCTGATACAACCGAAAATATTTTAATATAAAAAATGAAACTCCGACATGGATGGTTTCATAGGTCCCACACTCCCAAAGTGAAGAGCGCCCACATGGACGATAACTCGTCTTTATCGAAACAAAAAATCACATTTTAGCACGTTTTCTGAGAGAGAGGTGAGAAAGCAGACATATGTAGCGCGCTATACATCATAACAAAGGTTACTGTTTCACCCGCACACAAATGGAGATAAGAAAATAGAAACTGGCATCTGTTTCTGACATCTCCCCTCAAAATCATGACTGGGGTTACGGTCCGTTTTACATATGAACTTGACGCGACCTAGCCGGGAGGGTCTGGTATATATCAGACTATGATGAGTTGACAATTGGAGATATGGTATAAATTTTTCATATCGTTTATTGTTCGTTAAGTAGCGCTGGACTGTTACACCCTAAACTCTGATGGTGAGAGTCCGTTCAGCTTGATAGTATCATTCAAAGCTAAAAGGTCAAATTACTGGGGTTAACAAAAAGGATGGGTGTTTATTTGTAATGATATAGACCAATTCCAATAAGCACAAAATATGTCAAATATTTTTATACTTGAGTCATAAAAGTTGTAAAATACATACAGATAAATTCATGCAATCAAGAGTTAATTATCGTTAACTTTCTCTGTATGTGCTAGTATATAACTGCTTTCCTTTTGATGGACCATTTAACCATAGCGTCTACATATAGACGTTTCCCTGGATCCATCTATAATAATAACATACATGTACGTCCACGAGAATGTAGTACCATCTTTGTTTATAAACTAACCGTACACACAATGCACTGTAGATTTCTATGTTCGCAAATACATAGTCACTTGACTGCGTTTTGATTCGATTCTCGTGTTTTTTTATATATTCTTAAGTCGCAATAACAGGACAAACAACAGTTATGTTTCGCTTCTTAGTCTCAATAGAAACCTGTTACGTCTATATTTAAACTCGCAAACGACTCCTCTCGGGATTAAACGCAAGATATACACACTAAAAAGGACGAAAAGAACACATTCAAAAATACTTTCTCAAGTATAAAAACTCAAAAGTAACTAAAGTACTCGCGAAACAGACACTGATGGCCGTATACTACACTGGCCCCCGTCTCTAGGATGTTGAATTATTAAGAAAGAAAAAAAATATATCACTTGGATGTCTGATCCTTATTTCTAAACTAGGGGTAGATAAGCAGGTTAGTAAAATGCAGTTGAGAAATTCTTCATAAAAACTTAGGGGCTGGTATGGCAGTCTAGTCGTATACGTGAAGCGATTTATCCTTCCCACCTCCCACTATCCTAAATATCACTGTTTCGGATCACTACAATATTTACTGACAAGTAAACGTGTACTTCTTACGTAACTCGTGAAATCGTCTGTGACCATAAAACGTTTCAATAAATGATTATTAAAAAAAAAAAAATCAGAAACCAATAGCTACAAAAAATATTCTGTAACTGATATTTCAATTGTATCTTAAAGGTGTTGCATTATCAAATAATAAATATCTTCGGAAAAGTTATATCTCGGCTGGTGTGAAAATAACAAATTTCAATGAAGTGTTTTTCCTTTGAGATACCAGCTGAAGCTGGTCATACACAGAAACTGGACGTGGGTGTTAACACTATCTACATACGTCACAAAGAATTTCTCTGTGATATTCCAGTTGATTTGATTTTGCTTCTCCTGAAAAACACATGCCAAAAGCCCGGATTTACAGTATACATTAAGCTAGCCTTTCTTTTAATCTCAGAAGTTGTGTCTACGATTGTATATACTACTGATATTCATATCCATAATTCATTGTCCGCGGTCGTGCTTTATTACTCAGCAGGGGGAACAGTATGTTTATGCTTTCCCTTTTTTATTACAGAATTGTGTTTATATTGTATTTTTATAGCTTGGTTTGTAATTCTCTTATATTTTTTATTATGAAATACTCGATGATAGAGCTGACTAGCTCGTGAAAACTGGCCCTAACGATGAATTACAACTCTCAGACTTCAGACTAACCTCATGAGTTATTTAAATCTGCCCTCGTCCCACGGTTATGAGAATGTATGACAAGTATAAGCGCTGTGTATGATTGTTTTATAGAGCGTGCGCACGTACGCCTGTGTGTATAATCTTACTATACCTATCTAGAGAGTAGAACAGAATACTGTCCCGTGGGCTGGGGGTCGATGTGTGGTTAGGGTACGGCTACTGTTGTTATCGAGATTCAGGTGCGCTGGGGGTGAGGGAGGGGCGGGTAAAGCAAAATATGTTTTGGGAAGGACCGAAGTCAGACAGAGAGTGCGGAGCGCATCTGGAGGTATAACAAGATGTCATATCCGGTGGGTGGTAAGTATAACTAAATAACAGATACTGGTGGTATAGAATGACTCGATGTCAGGTCCCGGGGTGGGGGTAGGGTGGAGGGTTAAGGTATAGCAAGATGTAAGGTCCCGGGGTGGGGTAGGGTGGAGTGTTAAGGTATAGCAAGATGTCAGGTCCTTGGTGTTATGGTATAACTAGATGTCAAGTCCGGGGGAGGGAGTTAAGGTATAACTGGATGTCAGATCTAGGGGAGGGAGTTAAGGTATAACTAGATGTCTGGTCCGGGGAGGGAGTTAAGGTATAACTAGATGTCTGGTCCGGGGAGGAAGTGATATCTGGTCCGGGGAGGGGGTTAAGGTATAAATAGATGTCAGGTCCGGGGAGGGAGTTAAGGTATAACTAGATATCTGGTCCGGGGAGGAGGTTAAGGTATAATTCGATTTCTTGTCTGGGGGAGAGAGTTAAGGTATAACTAGATGTCAGACCTGGGGGAGGGAGTTAAGGTATAACTAGATGTCTGGTCCGGGGAGGAAGTTAAGGTATAATTAGATGCATGATCCGGGGAGGGAGTTAAGGTATAATTCGATGTCTTGTCTGAGGGAGAGAGTTAAGGTATAACTAGATGTCAGACCTGGGGGAGGGAGTTAAGGTATAACTAGATGTCAGATCTGGGGGAGAGAGTTAAGGTATAACTAGATGTCTGGTCCGGGGAGGGGGTTAAGGTATAACTAGATGTCAGGTCCGGGGAGGAGGTTAGGGTATAACTAGATGTCTGGTCCGGGGAGGAAGTTAAGGTATAACTAGATGCATGATCCGGGGAGGGAGTTAAGGTATAATTCGATGTCTTGTCTGAGGGAGAGAGTTAAGGTATAACTAGATGTCAGGCCTGGGGGAGGGAGTTAAGGTATAACTAGATGTCAGGTACGGGGAGGAGGTTAGGGTATAACTAGATGTCTGGTCCGGGGAGGGAGTTAAGGTATAACTCGATGTCTGGTCCAATGAAGGAGTTAAGGTATAACTCGATGTCTGGTCTGAGGAGGGAGTTAAAGTATAACTAGATGTCTGGTCCGGGGAGGAAGTTAAGGTATGATTCGATGCATGATCCGGGGAGGGAGTTAAGGTATAATTCGATGTCTTGTCTGGGGGAGAGAGTTAAGGTATAACTAGATGTCAGATCTGGGGGAGAGAGTTAAGGTATAACTAGATGTCAGATCTGGCGATGTCTTGTCTGAGGGAGAGAGTTAAGGTATAACTAGATGTCAGACCTGGGGGAGGGAGTTAAGGTATAACTAGATGTCAGATCTTGGGGAGGGAGTTAAGGTATAACTAGATGTCAGGTCCGTGGATGAGGTTAGGGTATAACTAGATGTCTGGTCCGGGGAGGAAGTTAAGGTATAATTCGATGTCTTGTCTGGGGGAGAGAGTTAAGGTATAACTAGATGTCAGATCTGGCGATGTCTTGTCTGAGGGAGAGAGTTAAGGTATAACTAGATGTCATACCTGGGGGAGGGAGTTAAGGTATAACTAGATGTCAGATCTGGGGGAGAGAGTTAAGGTATAACTAGATGTCAGATCTGGGGGAGAGAGTTAAGGTATAACTAGATGTCCGATCTGGGGGAGGGAGTTAAGGTATAACTAGATGTCTGGTCTGGGGATGGAGTTAAGGTATAACCAGATGTCAGGTCCGGGGAGGGAGTTAAGGTATAAATAGATGTCAGGTCCGGGGAGGGAGTTAAGGTATAACTAGATATCTGGTCCGGGGAGGAGGTTAAGGTATAATTCGATTTCTTGTCTGGGGGAGAGTGTTAAGGTATAACTAGATGTCTGGTCCGGGGAGGAGGTTAAGGTATAACTAGATGTCTGGTCCGGGGAGGAAGTTAAGGTATAACTAGATGTCGTCTGGTCTGGGGGAGGGAGTTAAGGTATAATTCGATTTCTTGTCTGGGGGAGAGTGTTAAGGTATAACTAGATGTCTGGTCCGGGGAGGGAGTTAAGGTATAATTCGATGTCTGGTCTGGGGGAGGAAGTTAAGGTATAACTCGATGTCTGGTCCGGGGAGGGAGTTAAGGTATAACTCGATGTCTGGTCCAATGAAGGAGTTAAGGTATAACTCGATTTCTGGTCTGAGGAGGGAGTTAAAGTATAACTAGATGTCTGGTCCGGGGAGGAAGTTAAGGTATAACTGAGTTAAGGTATAACTAGATGTCTGGTCCGGGGAGGAGGTTAAGGTATAACTAGATGTCTGGTCCGGGGAGGAGGTTAAGGTATAACTAGATGTCTGGTCCGGGGAGGAAGTTAAGGTATAATTCGATGTCAGATCTGGGGGAGGGAGTTAAGGTATAACTAGATGTCAGGTCCGGGGAGGAGGTTAGGGTATAACTAGATGTCTGGTCCGGGGAGGGAGTTAAGGTATAACTAGATGTCTGGTCTGGGGAGGGAGTTAAGGTATAACTAGATGTCTGGTCTGGGGAGGGAGTTAAGGTATAACTAGATGTCAGGTCCGGGGAGGGAGTTAAGGTATAAATAGATGTCAGGTCCGGGGAGGGAGTTAAGGTATAGATAGATGTCAGGTCCGGGGAGGGAGTTAAGGTATAAATAGATGTGAGGTCCGGGGAGGGAGTTAAGGTATAACTAGATGGCTGGTCCGGGGAGTTAAGGTATAACTCGATGTCTGGTCCGGGGAGGGAGTTAAGGTATAACTAGATGTCTGGTCCGGGGAGTTAAGGTATAACTCGATGTCTGGTCCGGGGAGGGAGTTTAGGTATAGCTAGATGTCTGGTCTGGGGAGGGAGTTAAGGTATAGCTAGATGTCAGGTCCGGGGTTTGAATCAAACCATTAGTCAGATGTTCGATAGGACATGGAGAAAGTTAGTTGCCGTGTGATTTCTGATAGGGAAAGTGCTATTTGTCGCAGATGTTTTATTTCAGTCAAACACATCTTTATGGTCATATTGAATAAGACCTTTATCTATTTAATAAATTAATGTTTAAAAACGAATAAAGAAATCAGTGCATTAATTCACTATAAACATTACGTATAATGCCATTACCAGTAGAACGCTGACTTGTTGTGAGGGAGATTACCTGCATGCCCTCATCAGGAAAACTAAGATTACCCGAACCTCAGAACATATTGTGCATGTGATTGTTATATCCTGTTAGTCTTACATGGTGAAAAATGATTATTTTTACCATAAACTGCGTCATTATAGATACCCTAGAAACAACAATTGTCATCTAAAACTGTTAAGCTACAATAAGCTTTGAATAAAAGGGCCCCTGTGGCTGGTAGGGAAGGATGTACCGTACAAACAACAGTTGTCTAGGTGGTCTATTTAAAGGCTTGTTAACGTACTCCCAGCTCCCCTTAATGGCACTAGATATGAACAGAATGGCAAACATGCAGCAGCGTGAGTAAACTTGACGAATATGTTTCAAAAAAACAAAAAAAAAGATCATAAAAGTATGTAGTACATGGAACCCGTTCGTGTACTTTTACGCCAACAAGCTGAGAGTACAGTCATGCCAACTTTGATTCCACGTATCCTTTTGGTAAACAAGGGTGGACAAAGTGACAAAGGATATTCGCTCGGGCGACCACTGACGAAAGATGTACAACAGTTATCAATTAAAAACAAATGGTGCGTTAGCGACAAAGGATGTGGATTAGCGACACAATAATTGAAGGCAAAGGAAGGTATAACTACAAATAAAAGCGTTAGACAAAACAAGAAAAACACAATTGATGATCAACGATATTGGTAAGCGAATATCAAGAAGTAAATCATAGGTAAGCGACAAAAATTATGAAGGAGGGACATTAATTAAGGGGTTAGCTACAAAATTATAAACGTAGTCGGCCACCAAAGAGATTTGTTCGGTCAACCTTTTGGTTAAAAAAAAACGATATAGTAATAGGTTAGCAACGATAGAAAAGAATGAAAACATTCGCAGGAGAAAGATAGGTAAGACTCAAAAGATAGTTTCAGGACAAAACACAGGTGTTTGTAACAATAACAGGGTTAAGCGACAAAATGAATGGTTAAGCGATATGAGACGAGAACAAACGACAAAAGACAACGGTTACCAACAAAATACAAGGGTAAGCGATATGAGACAGGAATAAACGACAAAAGACAGGGCTTACCGACAAAATACAGGAGTGAGCGATATAAGACAGGAATAAACGACAAAAGACAGGGGTTACCGACAAAATACAGGGGTAAGCGATATGAGACAAGAACAAAAGACAGGGGTTACCGACAAAATACAGGGGTGAGCGATATAAGACAGGAATAAACGACAAAAGACAAGGGTTACCGACAAAAAACAGGGGTTAGCGATATGAGACAAGAACAAACGACAAAAGACAACGGTTACCAACAAAATACAGGGGTAAGCGATATGAGACAAGAACAAACGACAAAAGACAACGGTAACCGACAAAAAATACAGGGGTAAGCGACGAAATATAGAGGAAAGCGATGAAAGAGGGAGAAAACGACAAAAGACAACGGTTACCGACAAAATACACGGGTAAGCGACAAGAGACAGGAATAAATGACAAAATACAAGAAGTATGTGTTTGTGACAATTAATGGTATACATCAACAAAACGTATTTGGTGTTGTTAAATCAAATGATATTCGGGATGCACTACCTGTCCAAATGTTTCTGATTAGATGATATGGTCACGAGACACTCGGAACACACCAGACATCAAGTCGGCAAATGTCGGACTTCACCGGTTATCCTGTTTTAAATTACAAATTTAACATATCTAGGCGGTGTGCCAGACGATGACTGGATGCTATTATGTAACGTTGTTTAATTGATCTGTCATTATCTAACTGATCACGAACAATACCTGAAAACGGTACCGACGAGGTATAGATCAGTAATGACAACTGGTGTAACAGTAAGTAAGGTTAGAGATTACCCAGTCAACTGTAATTACGTAAATAGTTATAGCGTTGTAGGTGAGCTATGACTTTATTTACCTGTAGAACCCGGCATCTTTCCCCCTCTTCTCGGGAGGGGGGATTGAGATGAATAATGTAAAATGTTGATACAGAAAATTTATACTATATAAATGAGACGTGTCCGTAAATCCGTAATAAAACTACGGAGGCGGACAACGGATTTACATTGCTCCGTACCGATGATGAAGTGGGTTACCTTTGATCGGCTAACGCTGTACTCTGTCCACCCCGTGTATTGAGTATTAACACAAATTTAACGTTAAAAATCGTGTTTTCCTTCCAGATTTAACGTAAAAATCATTACGATTACGAGAAAGATAATGCTTAAATTATACCTAGAAATATATGATATTGCTACGGCGTACTGCAGCGCAATGGAATAACATTTATATTTCCAATCCGATAACTCCGTCGCCTGAATCTATCCATCAAAATCCATGTTTAATGTTTATTTCTCGTGGAATTTA
Organism: Mizuhopecten yessoensis; assembly: GCF_002113885.1. Classification (NCBI taxonomy): domain Eukaryota; kingdom Metazoa; phylum Mollusca; class Bivalvia; order Pectinida; family Pectinidae; genus Mizuhopecten; species Mizuhopecten yessoensis. The sequence goes on along the minus strand of NW_018408902.1, from coordinate 202,754 downwards.
TTATACTGGGAGATTTTTACGAGTGCTTTGATCCCGTACTTCTCAATATTCCGAGGGATTAAATATGACTATCATAAAACACGGAGCTATTGAATGTTGTATGATAATTACGCATTAATGCGATGTAATAACCTTCTCGCCGCTAAAAAGTGCGAACACCATTGTTATCATGTAAATTTACCTCAGTGCTATATACCATTGCTGTTACACACTTCTCCCCCCGTATGTGTTCGACACTGCCACTGACGTGGTGGGGTAATGTAAGTGCTCCTCGGAGTGTATTGCCGATGTACAGGCGGCACTCGGCCGCAAACTCATTGCCACATCGCGTGGAAGTGCCGCCCGGTACGAGTACACCACCTTGATGATTGTCCGTAGGTCATACTTTATCGTCCATATTCTCGTATAAAACTTGCCATAACTCCGGCCAATGATGAGCGGACAGCGATCAGTCCACACATTACTCGTGTGTAGGATACCACAGGGCATCGTATCAGTACAACCGATTCTGTCTTCATTACATTTTTATGGGATTTATTTTTCGAAAAATCTACCAAAAATATCAAAGTTGATAAGGTGGGTTTTTTACCGGAAAGTTGTCATTTCAAAACCACCAGAACTTTCGTTTTTCTGTTTTCTTTTTGCCATATTTTCTAACAAGTCAATCCGATATTTTAACGGCTATTAAAAGTTTCGTTTTTCACATTTTCTTACACTCTCACACAACATCCATGTGGATCAGGCTTTTTTCAATTGATTAGTACGAAGTCATTTACTATCCATGTCTTCCTCATGGTTCATTATATTTTTCATATCACAGAAGAAAAGACTTTTGCAAATGTTGCTGTGTGATAAAAACCACAAGTAAATTATACAGTCATAATCTGTTAAACTACCACCACTAAACACAAACATTTCACCTCGATACGGGATTCGTTTAACGTTCTCTCCTATACTTTCTCAATTGCTTTTATTCACATTTTCTGTCGATATACTACAAAAAGCAGAAAATTCTCCGGAACAACATTAATGTAAAAACATTTCTTCGTAAAGTAATCTTGTTTATAGGTTTATATATCACAAACAGTGAAACAGTATATGTGATGTTTCGATGACTTCTCAATAGATCAGTTATGAATCGAGATGAGGGGGCGCATAGACTACGTCATAGCAATTGCCAGTTTCTTAACAATAAGGAGCACTACACCTTAATCAAGATAAACGCTGAAATAGATTACTGACCATTTTAATTCGGATTTAGCTTAATGCTAAATAAATATTATTGATTTGAAGAAAACTTCGGTTTCTATAAGATAAACGCTGAAATAAAATAACGTAGAAAAATAAGATAACGAGAAAAATAACGTTTGCGTTAAATTTAGAAATAAATTACTTCACAGAATTCAATTAAGTCACATGTCATATGGTATAGCTTCTAGTATATATATCATGATAAAACATGTTTTATAATTATTGTAAAATGTTTTACATACCGCTAATATAAAGCTAGACAGCCTTGTAAACCTCAAACGACATTTTCTTATTATCATTAATCATAATACATTTGTATTTATTTTCCATATTTCTAGTAATTCCTTTTCTCACGAAAAAAATTAAAGTGACATGAAAAATGGACTGACATTTGGTGATTACAACATCAATGGAGACTAGAAACATAAACGTGTAGATACAGATCGGGTGTCCTTGTTTATACCATCTTAGTGTCTCACAAGTCATCACATCTTAATTAGTAACTTTTTCTCGTGTACATCGTTTTAAAAGTAGGCTCTTAATATCATCGACGGCTGTAGCTGGTTTGGAATGCTGCTGATTGTAAGTTTCTAATCCCCACTATGGGAAGGTGTCTTGCAGAGCTGCTGTGTTTCTTTAGGGGGTCCAGGCGAAGGAAAGTGTTGGGCATCTGTATAATGTTTGTTTATTTTATGAATATCTTTGATCTCTTCATAACTGATTTGCCTCTGGTTTTCCCTGTGGTACGGTATACAGCTGACATACAACAGTACATTTCACTACTTGTCAGCACGCTTCCACGTCAAGGATACTGTTCCAATACCACAAGTTAACCCTTGCTACAGGGTCGATTCGGGTCAAGAAGGTATTTTTCTCCGCCATGGAAGTCATATTATAAACATATGATTTTCATAATTTCGCCTTGACGTAAGTGGGAGGGGACAAAGAATGGATACTTCTTCCTTTTGGTCAAAAACGGATGCTTCATATCAATCAATAATTATATAATGTATAGGTACAATTTATGGTAAAAGTGCATGCACCTTTTCTTTTGTCAATCATTAACCGTCTAGTACACAACTGCGCATGTCTGCTATCAGACCGTAGACTAAACAAGACTACAACGCCAATTGTCAGTCGATGAGAAATCCTTAGACTTCAATGATTTGTTGATATTCAATTTAACCACAACCACAGCATATAGCATGATATTCTTATTTATAAACTCACGTACGTACGCTTCAGACTATGATAGACAGATCATGGTCACGTGACATAATCCTCTGGAATCGGAAGCGGAAATGCATTGCAACATTTATAATGCTCATGGCAGGCATAGGTACGAGCTTTATGGGAAGTATGGAAAACTAGCTAAGAAAAAACGTTTCAATACTTATATGGCGTATAATTAATTTTAATTATATCGAAGAAATTCGGATGAAAATATACCCGACGCGTCTGACGGAAATTCTCGATGATCTGCTGGAAATACTGCGTTTTACTTGTGACAACGTGTGTCAATTTATGTCCAACAACAACAGACACAAATATGATATAACCTTAACTTAAGAAACCGTACACGTCAGATTTGCAAAAGGGATCCGATAACTCGACTATCGGTCAATGACCATTGAAAAAATGAGGAGGATTCGCTTTCAGAATTACTTGATATTTCAAAAAAATCAAAATCAAAACAAAAGAAATATCTTAAAACATGATATTGTTTGTGTTTTAGGCGGTATCACGTATCTGAATACCTACCTATTTGTAGCAAGCTGTCTCCGAGGGTTGTCTCAACTCTACCCAAATGGCGGTCGCTAACAGCATGCAGATGCATAACTCATATTTCTTCATAACCGTTTTAACACAATCCAACTGTTTTACTATTATATATTATAAATAAAACTGTTACATACCGTTGAACGGACTTTTTATTAACGTCACTCACTTAAATTATATAAAACGCTGGCATAGTAAGTAGCGTGTCAGTCTGGTGACCGCAATGTCTAGGTTCGATCCCCGCAGCCAGCGGAAATTGGCGTTTACAGAAAATGACCTTGGGTAAAACAATTTACAATTGGTGCTCACTCTATCAGCCTAAAGTGGAGTATTTTCTATATTGTGGTATTTAAGAGGAATAGTTCTAATGAGCTGTTTGAAATACTTAGCCATAAGAAACGAGTACAGCAAACACACAAACATCTACAGCTCTTATCCAAACACATACAAATCTACATATCTAATTCAAACACACACACACACACACATCTACAGCTCTCATCCAAACATGCACACATCGACAGTTCTCATCCAAACACACACACACACATCTACAGCTCTCATCCAAACACACACATCTACAGCTCTAATCCAAACACACACACATCGACAGTTCTCATCCAAACACCCACACACATCTACATATCTAATTCAAACACACACACCCACACACATCTACATATCTCATCAAAACACACACACACACACACTTCTACAGCTCTCATCCAAACAAACACACACATCTACATATCTAATTCAAACACACACACCCACACACATCTACATATCTAATTCAAACACACACACCCACACACATCTACAGCTCTCACCCAAACATGCACACATCGACAGATCTCATCCAAACACACACATACATCTACATCTCTCATCCAAACACAAAAACAAATCTACAGCTCTCATCCAAACACACACATCTACAGTTCTCATCCAAACACACACACACACATCTACAGCTCTCATCCAAACACACACACATCTACATATCTCATCCAAACACACACACACACACATCTACATATCTCACCCAAACACACACACACATCTACAGCTCTCATCCAAACACACACACACATCTACATATCTCACCCAAACACACACACACATCTACATATCTCACCCAAACACACACACACATCTACATCTCTCACCCAAACACACACACACATCTACAGCTCTCATCCAAACACACACACACACACATCTACAGCTCTCATCCAAACACACACACAAAACTACATCTCTCATCCAAACACACACATACATCTACATCTCTCATCCAAACACACACACAAATCTACAGCTCTCATCCAAACACACACATCTACAGCTCTCATCCAAACACACACATACATCTACATGTCTCATCAAAAAAAAAACACACACATCTATAGCTCTCTTCCAAACACACACATACATCTACATCTCTCATCCAAACACACACACAAATCTACAGCTCTCATCCAAACACACACATCTACATCTCTCATCCAAACACCTAAACATCTACATCTCTCATCCAAACACACACAAACACATCTACATCCCTCATCCAAACAAACACACACATCTACATATCTCATCCAAACAAACACACATCTACAGCTCACATCCAAACACACACATACATCTACAGCTCACATCCTAACACACACACACATCTACATCTCTCATCCAAACACATACACATCTACAGCTCACATCCAAACACACACAGACATCTACAGCTCTCATCCAAACACACACACATCTACATCTCACACCCAAACACACACACACCTACATCTCACAGCCAAAAACACACACACATCTACATCTCACACCCAAACACACACACACACACATCTACCGCTCTCATCCAAACACACACCCATCTACATCTCTCATCCAAATACACACACACATCTACAGCACTCATCCAAACACACACACATCTACACCTCTCATCCAAACAGACACACACATCTACATTACTCATCCAAACACACACACATCTACATCACTCATCCAAACACACACACCCATCTACAGCTCTCATCCAAACACCCACACACATCTATATATATCATCCATCAACACCTCCCATCCAAACACACACAGACATCTTACATCACTCATCCAACCAAACACACATCTACATCAATCATCCAAACAAACACACATCTCCATCACTCATCCAAACACACACACATCTACATCACTCATCCAAACAAACACACATCTACATCTCTCATCCAAACACACACACATATACAGCTCTCATCCAAACACACACACATCTACAGCTCTCATCCAAACACACACATACATCTACAGCTCACATCCAAACACACACACACATCTACAGCTCTCATCCAAACACACACATACATCTACATGTCTCATCAAAAAAAAAAACACACACATCTATAGCTCTCTTCCAAACACACACATACATCTACATCTCTCATCCAAACACACACACACATCTACAGCACTCATCCAAACACCCACACATCTACAGCTCTCATCCAAACACACACAGACATCTACAGCTCTCATCCAAACACACACACATCTACATCACTAATCCAAACACACACACATCTACAGCACTCATCCAAACACCCACACATCTACAGCTCTCATCCAAACACACACATCTACATCACTCATCCAAACACACACACATCTACATAACTCAGCCAAACAAACACACATCTACATCTCTCATCCAAACACACACACCTACATCACTCATCCAAACACACACACATCTACATAACTCAGCCAAACAAACACACATCTACATCTCTCATCCAAACACACACACATCTATCTACATCACTCATCCAAACACACACACATCTACATCAATCATCCAAACAAACACACATCTACATCTCTCATCCAAACACATACACATATACAGCTCTCATCCAAACACACACACATCTACACCTCTCATCCAAACAGACACACACATCTACATTACTCATCCAAACACACACACACACATCTACAGCACTCATCCAAACACACACTCATCTACAGCTCTCATCCAAACACACACACATCTGCATCACTCATCCAAACACACACACATCTACAGCACTCATCCAAACACACACACATATCAACATCTCTCATCCAAACACACACACATCTACATCTCTCATCCAAACACACACACAAATCTACAGCTCTCATCCAAACACACACAGACATCTACCGCTCTAAACATCTACCTCTCTCATCCAAACACACACATCTACATCTATCATCCAAACACACACACACACATCTACCGCTCTCATCCAAACACACACAGACATCTACAGCTCTCATCCAAACTTACAAACATCTACAGCTCTCATCCAAACACATACACATCTATATATCTCATCCAAACATACACACACATCTATATATATCATCCAAACACACACACACACACACATCTACATCTCTCATCCAAACACACACACACATCTATATCTCTCATCCAAACACACATACACATCTACAGCTCTCATCCAAACACACACAGACATCTATATCTCTCATCCAAACACACACACATCTCCAGCTCTCAACCAAACACATACACATCTATATATCTCATCCAAACACACACACACATCTATATATATCATCCAAACACACACACACACACATCTACATCTCTCATCCAAACACACACACACATCTAAATCTCTCATCCAAACACACATACACATCTACAGCTCTCATCCAAACACACACAGACATCTACAGCTCTCATCCAAACACATACACATCTATATATCTCATCCAAACACACACACACATCTACAACTATCATCCAAACACACACACACATCTACATATCTCATCCAAACATACACACACATGTATATCTCCCATCCAAACACACACACATCTCCAGCTCTCAACCAAACACACACACATCTCCAGCTCTCATCCAAACACACACATACATCTATATATATCATCCAAAAACACACATACATCTACATCTCTCACCCAAACACAAACACACATCTACAGCTCTTGGCCAAATGCATACACATATTCAGCTCTCATCCAAACACACACACATCTACAGCTCTCATCCAAACACACACACACATCTACATCTCTCATCCAAACACACACAGACATCTACATCTCTCATCCAAACACACACACATCTACAGCTCTCATCCAAACACACACACATTTATGTCTCTCATCCAAACACAGACACACATCTACAGCTCTTGACCAAACACATACACATCTACAGCTTTCATCCAAACACATACATATCTACATCTCTCATCCAAACACACACACATCTATATATCTCATCCAAACACACACACATCTACATCTCTCATACAAACACACACACATCTACATCTCTCATACAAACACACACACATACACATCTCTCATCCAAACACACACACATCTACATCTCTCATACAAACACACACACATCTACATCTCTCATACAAACACACACACATCTACATCTCTCATACAAACACAAACACATCTACATCTCTCACCCAAACACACATCTACATATTTCATCCAAACACACACACATCTACATCTCTCATCCAAACACACACACACACATCTACATCTCTGATCCCAGTATGTTTATCCGTATGCAGACAATTCCCCTGTCAAACAAGGCCTCCCAAACATATTCTGTACATTACAGATATATCCAAAGATTTGAAATATTCACAAGTTAAATTGCAGATTGACTTGGCAATAAAATATAAAAAAAATAAAAAATAAAAACATGTAGGGAAAAGAGCAGGAGATTCAAATACGTCTATCATAAATGTCGGCTGTTCAATGTTTAAATCTAGGGAACAGTTTGACTAGGTACGGGGATAACCATTGACAGTTAGATGTTACTTCGTGTACGATATATCTCTTGATGGTGAAATCATGACATTTTCACAACAGCTTTGTTTAAAATGGGGTTTTTAATTGTAAATGTTATAATCAAGGGAAGAGAAAGATCAAATATTTATCAAAGATACAGAAACCTACATTATGATAATTAATATGTGGATTTGACGCTTCCTGGATAATTTCAAAATATTTGTTAAAACTATGATTTGTGATGTAACACTCATAGTTAGACCTATAGTTTTAAATTATGAACATACTTTTAACCAGTTAGGAATCACATTATTTAATGGTTTTGTAAAGTAATGATTTAATATCCTAGCAAACTGCAGTAATAATTCATCATATAAAAAAAGCTAACAGCATCATTAGTGTGTCGAGGATTCCTGTATAAAAATATTCGGAACAAAAACAGCTTCCATTTTGTTGTCGAGAGAATGTCATATATTGACGTAGTACCAAACACAAGCGTTGTTAAATGACGAAAATGGCTTTAGAATGACACTTTTATAAAAATGAACTTCTTGTACAATTACCGAGGTGTTATAACAATCAACAGCTGGCACAATTAATCATCCAAGTATTGTAAGCTTAATTGTTTCAAATCCATTTTTCGTGAAATTTTTCCAAGATGTAATAGAATTATTTTTAATTGAAATATGAATATTACTTATTGTCGGACAGATCATAATCATGTTGATTTTAAACATACAGATCTAGGTTGTTATTTGAACTTATATGAGAATATGATTTGTATAAAATTCTGGTATGATAACGGAGCTTTGACAATTAGATACCGGGAATATAGCACTAATGTAAAGTAATTATCTCTAGGCTATAGAGTTGTGGTTTTGAAAAATGTGACATTTTATTGTCAATGTATGAGCAGATTGTAGGCAGTGCAGTGCAGTATAAGTTTTCTATCAAATGCTACTGCTTTGGCATAGTACTATCTACAGGTCGAGAAAAATGCATACACCTTATTTTCTAAGAATCAATCTACCAACCTGCATTTATATATTATTTTTCTATGAAGAAGTAAAAGAGAAAGCAATACCACATCGTATATACAAAAGGACAAAATGCGTTCGTCAAAAGTGAAAAAAGTACGCAAACAAGTGTTAGAGAAGGGTAAGCCGGAATCAAAGTGTAAAGGAATGGTTAGTCGGAACCAGGTGTTCCGGAAGGGTAAGTCGGAACCAGGTGTTCTGGAAGGGTAAGTCGGAACCAGGTGTTCCGGAAGGGTAAGTCGGAACCAGGTGTTCTGGATGAGTAAATCGGAACCAGGTGTTCTGGAAGGGTAGGTTGGAACCAGGTGTTCTGGAAGGGTAAGTCGGAACCTGGTGTTCTGGAAGAGTAAGTCGGAACCAGGTGTTCTGGATGAGTAAATCGGAACCAGGTGTTCTGGAAGGGTAAGTCGGAACCAGATGTTTTGGAAGAGTAAGTCGGAACCAGGTGTTCTGGAAGAGTAAGTCGGAACCAGGTGTTCCGGAAGGGTAAGTCGGAACCTGGTGTTCTAGAAGAGTAAGTCGGAACCAGATGTTCTGGAAGAGTATGTCGGAACCAGTTGTTCTGGAATGGTAAGATGGAACCAGGTGTTCCGGAAGGGTTCCCGCAGGCGCTGCTTGTCACGATGCCTCTCATAAAACCCCAGACATTAGAATGCGCTCCATTTATCTAAACCACAATGAAAACTATTTTTTTTATGGCAGTCAATTTTTGTATTTAAATTTTAACGACAACAGATTTCTACAAGGTGTATTGACGGACAGCCTGTAGAAAACCCTTTGTTTTTTAATTATGGTTATCAGGACACATATTTACAAATGATCTTGCATTGATATATGGCATACCCGCACCGTAGGCGGTTTTTTCATCCTATTTACAATATGTTAAAACAATGGTTATCAGCATTTGTATTTTTTTATCCTGCTTCGAAAATGATCTCTCTCGTATAACTGATTGTGACGTCATCATATTGTTTCTGCTTGGCAGTGACGTAGTTTGAAATTAATTCACTGTTTATTTAAGGATGTACTTGAATATCTTTTTTTATGTTATGGAGATATAACACAAAAAAGGGAATGTACTCTAAATAAACCGCAAAGAGGTTTATGATGAGAGTACACTCCAGGTTTTTTCTTTTAAATGGGTTTTTTACGTTATTGGCTGATAACATAAATTTTTAAGCCAATGAAAATGCGTGTTACAAGCAAGATTAAATTATTCATATACAACATTAGAATTTTTCCTCAAAAGAAAAAAAACAGGAGTTTTCTCCTCTGGTCTGGAAAGTGAATGTTCCGGAATATATTATTCTTGATTGATAAAGCATAATGGTGACGGACTAACATATTTCGGATTAATTAAGTGTATAGACCTACCGAACAGGCATAGAGACTAGACGTCGATACGTGTGTAATAATTCTCTATGATGACAAGATAATGTTAGCCAAACGCTGAATCAAATCACGTGTTTTATGTTAGGGTCGTATTCGTCTGCCGATGACGTCAGAAGGAATGGTCATTACCAAAGATAATTGTTCAGTTATGCAAATATAACCAAACTTAATTATTACTGTAAACTTTTCCTTGCATATTATTTAGAGAATCGTGCGAACATTATAATTACTAACGAATATACAGAATTTCCTTAACTGTTAAATATATACTTGGGTATAGATTGCGTACTAAACGTGTAGATTGACTGTCTGCACACTTACCACAAACCTATCAGAGAACATGAAGTGTTAGAGCGTATACAAAGGTCGACTGAGATGAAGGTATGGAACACACACTCATGGGGGCAACTTCATAGTTTCAAGTTTTATTCGAACTTAAGGCCAATGGCCCATCAGTATACAATACATATTATACACAAATCATGGACAATGTACAGAGAATGAAGACAATCATATTCCATTATAATACCCTTAACTTTTTGTTTGCCTCATAGATGAATTGTCCTAGTATACACAATTCTTTAATATTATGGACACTCGATAGCTGAACGGCTTTAAACACAGATGTTTTTTTTTCCAATAATATCTTTTGATAAAACGTGATCTGAGATTTTGGAATTTAGAACAGACTAATAAAAAATGTAATTTTCATATAGTCCCGAAAAATTGTTTCTCCAATTCTCAGTGTGTTCTCTGAAATATTCGCATAATTAACATTTTTGTCCAGGACTACCAATACCTAGGGACATATACTGGGGTATAGGACGTCAATTGGAAGACCTGTTTGCTGAACAGTATTGTCTACGGGGTGTTACCCCACTTCGATTATCTGAAACAAATGAAAATGTGGGAAACATGGGGAAAACTTGTTACAGTTACTTTTGTTGAATGGAATCTTACCTATATGTAAATCATCTTTGGTTTTTGTACTTAAATACAGGTAATAGCTCAGACGTTTTGCTCTGACCTTACAAATAAACTAAATATTAAAATAAACAAAATAAAAAATTATTAAAATAATTTATTTGAAACGTCGACAAAATCAAACTTTCGAAACAGATATTTATCATCAGCTCTAAAAACTAACTTAATACCTAAAGAAAATGTCGCAATTTTAGATAAATTGAGGATACAGATGATCGTTAATGGCTGTTTTAACACACCAAGGGCTTTGTTGTTTATTACACCAATACGTTATATCAATACAAAAGTCATTTCCTCTAGTTTAGGATTTATACAAACTTTACCATAATTCCGGATATTTAACGGGATATATGGTTTACAGCTTTGATTATGTAATAAGCACCAAATAACTCACGTTAGGGAATGAAGTTTAAAACCTGCTTCAATGTTTTAGTGTTTAAGATGCTTCAAACAACTATGCCAAATCTAAAAATAATTGGACGAAAGTCTTTGAAATGGAGCTTTCAGAACTCCAGAAGACTGCAAACAGAAAGGCTTGTAAATCTCAGCTGTCACAAACAGGGGTAACCGTTGGTGTGAAGAACTTATCATATGTGAAATTTGATTACCTTAATTCTTGAAGAAACAGATAATATGCATATTCAGAGCTAATGAGTGGATCCCTTCGCAATTATAGCTCTGTCATAATGCACCATTCAGTGGTGTCTGCGACCACAGTGAAATTAAGTTTGGTTGTATTTCATAGATAATTGTAGTAGCACGTGCGTGTTAATTAAAACTTAGTGTATTTGCACAGTGTTGCTATAAATGTATGGACTTATTTCTCAGTCATTTAATTTTCATCAATCTGCGCACAAAGCTTGTTTCTTTCCTCTTTGTTAAATTGAAAATATGATATCTTATGATCTCCGGATTATATACCTTAAAATACAAAAAATGGGCAAGTAGATTTTCTTGTGGACGTTCGACTATACAGGTCTGGGAGACTAATATTCCGGACAATATGTACAGCACGTCATGGATTGTACTAATTGTCTAGAAAGTCTCGCACTATCAGGGGAAAAGGTGGGTACCAGGTGTGAAAAGTCGAAAGACTAACGGTTTAATAAAGGTCCGGATCTAGGAATACCAGAACATGGCAGACTGGTGTGCAGACTATCGGTACCGCACGTAATGGACATCCGGCAATTTCGATGTCTGAGGGCTGGTTTATCGGTTGCCACACTTCATGAAGTCGATGTCTTTGGACTATCGGTACCGCACGTAATGGACATCCGGGACCTAGAACGTCGATGTCTGGGGGGCTGGACTATCGGTAACGGCAGTAATGGACATCTGGGACATAGAAAGTCCATATCTGGAGGGTTGGACTATCGGCAATGGCATAATTTGGGCCTAGAAGACTTCGGATTGTCGGACGTGGGTAAACGAGTAGTATATATTGACATAATCGTTCGATGACAGTTTGTTATCTTTTTAACAGACATCTCTTACATGCACGTGCTGAGCATAGATTTACATGCATGCACGTGCGATCTAACAGCTGTAATTGCTGGTATGTAACAAGCTCACACAGGCCTACACTAGATTGCTCTGTGTGACGTTGGTGAGGACATAGCTTCCCAGGGAGCCATATCTACCTTGGTATTAACTTATGTTTATACATGTTTACTGGTACATTAAAAATTCTTTTCTATGTAAAAAAAGTGCCTATGTAATTAATTGTATACAATTTGTTTATATATATAGGCAAATACCATTGTGTTAAATATAAAAGTAAACTCTTTATAACTCATTATAGCGATAATATTTCTTACGAGGCTCGTCTACCATCCACATGCATTATAACATACACACATTCTTCTCGTTTAACTAATGATTCTTGTAAATAAATGGACATGCTATTTTACAGTGTAATCGTGAGGATTGGTCTTTGTTATAAACAACTAGAAGCATAAGTACAAACGAGGTGAAAAAGCTTTATGGAAAAAAGTCAGGATTTATTAGATAGCTTACAACAATATAGAAAATCCATGCGTTACTTGAATTGATATGAAATCAACTGGGGTTGAGTCAGAGGTGCGTCCGGACTTTTCAACAAACAGTTTGGCGAAGCATGTCAAACTATCTAAACGTACAATCTTCACATCATGTATCATTACCGATATATCAGAATGTTTTCATTTTTCACTTTCACATTCCGGCTAAAAATGTAACAAAAATAATATAGTCGAGAATCCAGCAGCTGTTAAAACAAATATTTCGTTTGTAACTGACAGCCTCCATTTTTGTTTTCTTATAAATCAAAGAGATTAGAACAGGGAGGTTTGTAACAGCCGGAGCGGTCAGGTGCCAAAATTCCGTCAAATGTAACTAGATGTGCGAAATATTTCTATGTAATTTGTGGTAATTCTGACGCTGTGCTTGTCAACAATTTTCATTATAGATGACATATCTCTATGTTGAGCTGATAATCACATATTTTCCCGATTCTGAGCTTTGATTAACTAGCTGATAAAACAGGCTGTGCATTTCCTCCCCAGAATCTTTCGTATAGTATCTCTAAACGCCAAAACGGATAATCCGACCAGGCTTCTCCGGAAGAAATGCAAGGGACATTTATGATTTGGATATGAACTATATTCCGTTGTGCTGACGGAAGTTATTCCGCGGTAAATAGACTGCTAGGTCTGTTCTTACGGTACCGTATAGATTAAAGATTATTTATTTGAGCGGCTGCCAAATTTACATAAATGTGAAATGCCGCCAGAAGAGTTCCACAGCACGTGCAGAAGTGTATATGTACATAAATACAGTCTACATAACTCACAATTGCTCTGTGTGTAGACTTTTTATCGTTGGCAATGTGGGATAAACCTTCGTAGAAATCACGTGTTCCGAGGGTCCTTGTCTGCTTTTCGGACTTCCTCGTACATATCTGCCTATATAATTATACGGTTTTCTGATTGGTTCTAAATTTCAATGAAACTTTTCGGTTCCATCCGTTGGCATTTATTTGTGGTCAGTACGAGTCGTATACTAGGTTGATATTTAATGATCCGCTCAGTGGCCTTACTGTACCCTGATCGATACCGTGTATAGGGCTGAGGGAGGGGGTGAAGGAGGAGGTGAAGGAGGGGTGATTTGTGACCTCCTCCTCCACATTACTTGTCTGCCGGAGCATACTTGTCGACGCATCCCACCCTAACATATATCTAATTGTTGCCCAGGACTTACTTCAGCTCTTGGACAATAAACTATGTAAATGAAGCAGGTTAGAATTGGAGGCTAGAATTCATCAATATGGCCCCGTTTACTTACTCACAGCTGGTAGTTTTAGTTGGAAATTAAGACAAAGAAATGTAAGATATGGGCCGATATAATTTCCCGACAATTATTACGCTTAGGAAAAAATAACGCTTGGAATCATGTTGTTGTTTCGTTGACGTCATTGATAACTATTACTAAAATATTGTATAATATTTAAGTTGAATTCCAAAAATATTCCCTGAAATAACGAATTCTCCTTATCTATCACCAAGAACTGTCACTTACAATAAAATTTAGCAATATGCGGAATATTAACAAGCAATTTAGATAAATCACTATACATGTATATCATATATGTGTTCCTGTTATAAATGGAAAACTTTAAAACAAAGTATTGTAAGGACGATATGTAAAACTGTGATGTAGAATATAGCATCGTCCAAGGTAGTCTTTAATGGGCTTGAGTTAGAGCTGCTTTAGTTGATTTGCCAATACCTGACCACGTGGTGTCTAGTTGACTTTACCTCAGTAAACTATCTCCCCGTTATATACAAATCTTTACCAATTCCCTCAAGAATATGAAAAATAAATATGTATTAAAGCTTTTCTATACAGTAAAGGAGCCACTTTTCAATAACGTTCTGGAGGTCATTAGGTGTGAACTTGTTAGGCTCACACCATTAACTTTTAATGTGCAGTACATACGACTACATTATTCAGGTCACACTTCACATTCTAAAGTTGCACATCCCATAAGTAATGATAACATTATAGTCTTGAAAAGTAATTTTGCCAAAAACAAGATGGCGGTTCTCCTTTCACCTTAAAGATCAAAGAGGCTGTATGGAAATCTTCTGAAGCTTGCTTTAATCACAAAATAATCATTAAACGTAAACAAACCCGAGGAATGCTGGTTTTCATGACAACCAAGAAGTTTATTAGAGTTTGTTGTTTTTCTCTAACCGTTCATGTTGCCACCTGCCTCACAGTCGTATTTATTGCCGATGTGATGCTTAAAACCAATATAATACATGTATATAGAGGGGCAGTGGATGTCGACTGTGGCGAGTTGTCTAAAAGACCGGGGTTATTGGGAAAGCGGAGACGTCATAAACGAGGAGGGGGAGGAGGGAAGGAGGAGAAGGGGTGATCCATGTCTTGTTCTCACCTGTACAAGTCGTACCTGGGTCAGTGACGTAGAGGATTTAATTAAAATTTACATCGGTAATGTTAAAGTTGACGACATTTTTTTATAATTGTTGCAACATAAACTGCACAATGACTTCGCTCGCTATTACAAAGTATACGGTTCAGAAAGCAAACAAAAACCAGTAAATTACCAAATTCCTTCCCCTCATCGACTCATAATGCAGCAACGTTTGAAATATTGGACAAACAGCATGTATAAAGTTATCCCAAGTTGATATTAAATACCTGGATATATTTTACAGGTATAATAAAGCTTACCTTGTGTTCGCCGTGTGTGATCTGAGCGGGAGAAGGCGAGTAGGGAAAGAGGAGTTGCTACATAATGACAGATTACGTTAAAATGATTGCAAAATCTTCATACAATAGTTCTGCAAAACCACGAAGATAATTCTGTCCATTTAACATTGACACAATCTATAGGTCACCAGTGATATATAGGCGGCTTTGAAAGTCGATACCCGTCCCGAGAAATACGCTTTATACAAACTACAAATACCCGTTTAATCCCCCTACCCCGACATCGTGGGCCGGCCGCCTATCTATTACACTGAATTACCGACAATATAATTATTACACTTGATCCCGACCATCTTCACAATAATTCTTGTAATAGCCAGAAGTAATTATAATTTGATATGAACTATTATAATGTTTCGTACCCATTAATTAGGTATAAGTGTTGTGGCCTCGTGACACTGTATCCCGAGTTTGTCTTTAATTCGCCCCGAACCAGCCAGTTATAGATATGTTACCGAGTTGTATCTGGCTGGGTCATCTGTCATTAGCGATACCGATTACTACCAACTCTGTGGGAACGGAGTCGTGCTCATATTTAATGTTTAAAAACAACATTTTTGATACCGTGTCTCCATGCTATCTGTATAAAGTTTACCATCTCTCGGTATTCTTTATCACTATCAGCCATGCTATTGGAAACACAATGTCAATACGGAAATGTACTTTAAGTAACATTGCCATTGAGTTCTGTATTTTCAAGTTTAATCTATAATCATGCTCAGATAAGTTTTCGTTTATTGTCACGATATAATTGTAACCATGCTCAGATTAGTTTTCGTTTATTGTCACGATATAATTAGTTTTCGTTTATTGTCATGGTAAAATTGTAACCATGCTCAGATTAACTTTCATTTATAGCAAAGATAAATCTGCAATCAAGCTCATACGATGTAGAAGTTTTAGTTTACTGTCAAGATAAATCTGCAATAATGCTCATTCAATGTATGAGTTTTAGTTTATTGTCAAGATAAATCTGCAATCATGTTCATACGATGTATAAGTTTTAGTTTATAGCCAAGATAAATCTGCAATCATGTTCATACGATGTATAGTTTTAGTTTAGAGCCAAGTTAAAAATTAATCTGCAATCATGCTCATTCAATGTATAAGGTTTAGTTTATTGTCAAAATAAATCTGAAATCATTCTCATACGATGTAGAAGTTTTGGTTTATTGTCAAGATAAATCTGCAATAATGCTCATTCAATGTATGAGTTTTAGTTTATTGGCAAGATAAATCTGCAATCATGTTCATTGGATGTATAAGTTTTAGTTTATAGCCAAGATAAATCTGCAATCATGCTCATTCACTGTATAAGTTTTAGTTTATTGTCAAAATAAATCTGAAATCATTCTCATACGATGTAGAAGTTTTGGTTTATTGTCAAGATAAATCTGCAATAATGCTCATTCAATGTATGAGTTTTAGTTTATTGTCAAGATAAATATGCAATCATGCTCATACGATGTATAAGATTTAGGTTGTAGCCAAGATAAATCTTCAATCATTCTCATACGATGTAGAAGTTTTGGTTTATTGTCAAGATAAATCTGCAATCATGCTCATACGATGAATAAGTTTTAGTTTGTAGCCAAGATAAATCTGCAATCATGCTCATTCACTGTATAAGTTTTAGTTTATTGTCAAGATGAATCTGCAATCATGTTCATACGATGTATAGTTTTAGTCTAGAGCCAAGATAAAAATTAATCTGCAATCATGCTCATTCAATGCATAAGTTTTAGTTTATTGTCAAAATAAATCTGCAATCATTCTCATACGATGTAAAAGTTTTAGTTTATTGTCAAGATAAATCTGCAATAATGCTCATTCAATGTATGAGTTTTAGTTTATTGTCAAGATAAATCTTCAATCATGTTCATACGATGTATAAGTTTTAGTTTATTGTTAAGATAGATCTGCAATCATGCTCATACGATGTATAGTTTTAGTTAAGAGCCAAGATAAAAATTAATCTGCAATCATGCTCATTCAATGCATAAGTTTTAGTTTATTGTCAAAATAAATCTGAAATCATTCTCATACGATGTAGAAGTTTTAGTTGATTGGCAAGATAAATCTGCAATCATGCTCATACGGTGTAGAAGTTTTAGTTTATTGTAACGCTAAATCTGCAATCATGCTCATTCAATGTATAAGGTTTAGTTTATTGTCAAAATAAATCTTCAATCATTCTCATACGATGTAGAAGTTTTGGTTTATTGTCAAGATAAATCTGCAATCGTCCTCAATCAATGTATAAGTGTTAGTTTATTGTCAAGATAAATCTGCAATAATGCTCATTCAATGTATGAGTTTTAGTTTATTGTCAAGATAAATCTGCAATAATGCTCATTCAATGTATGAGTTTTAGTTTATTGTCAAGATAAATATGCAATCATGCTCATACGATGTATAGTTTTAGTTAAGAGCCAAGATAAAAATTAATCTGCAATCATGCTCATTCAATGTATAATTTTTAGTTTATTGTCAAGATAAATCTGCATTCATCCTCATTCAATGTATAAGTTTTAGTTTGTAGCCAAGATAAATCTGCAATCATCCTCATACGATGTAGAAGTTTTAGTTTATTGTCAAAATAAATCTGAAATCATTCTCATACGATGTAGAAGTTTTGGTTTATTGTCAAGATAAATCTGCAATAATGCTCATTCAATGTATGAGTTTTAGTTTATTGGCAAGATAAATCTGCAATCATGTTCATTGGATGTATAAGTTTTAGTTTATAGCCAAGATAAATCTGCAATCATGCTCATTCAATGTATAAGGTTTAGTTTATTGTCAAAATAAATCTGCAATCGTCCTCAATCAATGTATAAGTGTTAGTTTATTGTCAAGATAAATCTGCAATCATGCTCATTCAATGTATAAGGTTTAGTTTATTGTCAAAATAAATCTGCAATCGTCCTCAATCAATGTATAAGTGTTAGTTTATTGTCAAGATAAATCTGCAATCGTCCTCAATTAATGTATAAGTTTTAGTTTATTGTCAAAATAAATCTGCAATCGTCCTCAATCAATGTATAAGTGTTAGTTTATTGTCAAGATAAATCTGCCATCATGCTCATTCAATGTATAAGTTTTAGTTTGTAGCCAAGATAAATCTGCAATCATGCTCATTCACTGTATAAGTTTTAGTTTATTGTCAAGATGAATCTGCAATCATGTTCATACGATGTATAAGTTTTAGTTTATAGCCAAGATAAATCTGCAATCATGTTCATTGGATGTATAAGTTTTAGTTTATAGCCAAGATAAATCTGCAATCATGCTCATATGATGTAGAAGTTTTAGTTTATTGTCAAGAGAAATCTGCAATCATGCTCATACGATGTATAAGTTTTAGTTTATTGTCAAGATAAATCTGCAATCATGCTCATACGATGTATAAGTTTTAGTTTGTAGCCAAGATAAATCTGCAATCATCCTCATACGATGTAGAAGTTTTAGTTTATTGTCAAGATAAATCTGCAATCATGCTCATACGATGTAGAAGTTTTTGTTTATTCTCAAGATAAATCTGCAATCATGCTCATAGGATGTATAAGTTTTAGTTTATAGCCAAGATAAATCTGCAATCAAGCTCATACGATGTGGAAGTTTTAGTTTATTGTCAAGATAAATATGCAATCATGCTCATACGATGTATAAGTGTTAGTTTATAGCCAAGATAAATCTGCAATCATGCTCATACGATGTATAAGTGTTAGTTTATAGCCAAGATAAATCTGCAATCATGCTCATACGATGTACAAGTTTTAGTTTATAGCCAAGATAAATCTGCAATCATGCTCATACGATGTATAAGTTTTAGCTTGTAGCCAAGATAAATCTGCAATCATGCTCATACGATGTATAAGTTTTAGTTTATTGTCAAGATAAATATGCAATCATGCTCATACGATGTATAAGTTGTAGTTTGTAGCCAAGATAAATCTTCAATCATTCTCATACGATGTAGAAGTTTTAGTTTATAGCCAAGATAAATCTGCAATCATGCTCATACGATGTATAAGTTTTAGTTTATAGCCAAGATAAATCTGCAATCAAGCTCATACGATGTAGAAGTTTTAGTTTATTGTCAAGATAAATCTGCAATCATGCTCATATGATGTATAAGTTTTAGTTTGTAGCCAAGATAAATCTGCAATCATGCTCATACGATGAATAAGTTTTAGTTTGTAGCCAAGATAAATCTGCAATCATGCTCATATTAGCTATTCCCTTTGGTTAAGTTGGTTTCATTCCAGAATAAGATATGTTTACGCAATCATCGTAAAAAATATTTCTTTTAAGGGTTCTTCATGTGTATTTGTATTCATTATTAGGATGTTTTTCAGTGTACGAGAAAAAATGGAGGTTTGAATTCCTGTTCCAGATTTCACATTTATGGTGAATAAGGTTCTATCTTCCTTCTGGTTCGGTTTAGTTTGGTTGAGTATTGTTTAACGTCCTATCAACAGCTATGGTCATTTAAGGACGGCCTCCCCTGTGTGCAAGATGCATGCGTGTGTGTTTTGGGACGCTGCGATGTGTTCGTGTTTGTCTCCTTGTGATAGCGCGGAACTGATGCCGACTTTATAGTGCTACGTCACTGAAACACACTACCGAAGACACCCAGCATCAGTAGTGGAAGTTCTATATTATTGGCCAAGACAGTCCTTCGCTTATGGTTAAGATCACGATGATTCTTTGATCTTGTATTAATGATCAAGATATTTCTTTGTTAACAGACTCTATTCGTGGTCGAGACGCTGTCCCGTGTAAATCTAGGGTAGAAATGAGCTCTAATGCATCCCGTAACGTTAACGTTCATGTCAATACGTTCAACCACGCACGGAGTTTGTGGCGATGATATAATGAACTCGTTCAAATCAGTGTATGTCTTTTACGTCAAAATATGACGTCACGTTACGACATAAGCATACCAAACTGCTTTACCGTTGACGGCATTTTTGGCGCGTACCGGAACTTCTATAAGAATGCATGTGCATTACACGGTCTTTACCTCATGATGATCATTTGTTTAATTTATCTCCAAGTGGCTGATAGATGGTCTGTCGCCATTTTACTGACGGTGAGCGGCAATTAACTCCCCTAATAATGAATGAATCTAATGTTTCATTGAAGTTACTCACACTTCATTCGTTTCATATGCTAAATTAGACAAAAGTTCGATAATTTGCAAAAGAAAATAGTACAATACATCCACAAAACTTGCCGAGCTGGAATTAGCTATTCAATAATTTATCTCAATTAACGTTGACAACGAGCAAGAAATACAGGCATCTTTTACATAACTCGCTGGTCTGTTTAATTGAAATCTTGGGAGAATAACAAAATCTACTTCACTTTAAAAGTCAAGCAGTTTTGTATTCATCGATAGCTCAAAGAGTTTTAAATAACAGATTTTTTAAAGATTTTCATATTCATGGCATTTTATTATAACGGTAACAATGTTTCTGAAGCTAGGACTTAGTCACTAATCAACTATGATTCAATAACCCTGAAATTAAAGAGGCGTGTGCACTCGGGAGCATAGATTTTGTGAGTTTAGTACGTCTAAACAGTTAACTAGTTTATGATTGTTATTTTTATCTGGAGCGACTGACACAGAAATACTTCAGATACCTTACCACAGGCCTCCGAGTAAAAGTTACAATCCTCGTCACACTCACGTAACGTCATCACCACTTGAGAAGTTTAAGGATCTCTGTACTTTGGAAATTGTTGGGCTTTTTTCAGCATAATTATAGTTTTGATAAATCATTTCTGAAAAGATAAAATATATACCTTGTGGTTACTGTATACGAAAACCCAGAGTGAAGCGGAACAAGGATCCTTAAAAATTATCAAAAATTGGCGAGATCTTTGAGACAGCGTGCACGTGTGGGACCTTTCCTTTTTAACAGATCCTATATAGCCTTCCTATTTATAGCACCACGTGCGTTATTGGTTATAGTATTATTGAAATATTCAAAACCTATGAACTTCGCGTTTTAATCCAAATGTTGTACCACTGTCAAGAAAACTGCTTGCATTTCATTACATTTATCTAAATATATATCAAAACGCATACGATGAAGTTGAACGGTGTTGTGTGCAATCATGTCTACTTATTTAAAATTCTATCCGAATTATAAAATGCTATTGTCTGTAAACATTTTGAACCCTTGCCATTTTTCGGTTTAGAGTATTTTTGCAAAATGTATGAAATGGAAATCAATCGAAAGCTACAGAAACATATTGATAGTTTTTAGTACACCTCCTGTAAAGTATAGAAATGTTGGTAGTTTTTGGTACACCTCCTGTAAAGTATAGAAATATTGAATATTTCCAGCACACATGCCTCCTAAAACAAAGAAATCTTTATCATCTATAGAAAAAATGATTTATGAAAAGTATTACTTAACAAAAGAACAATTTGTAACGTTGTAAAGATATTAACAAAATACAAACTACATAAAACTAACTGAAGGCGTGACAAATGTAATGAAAATCGGGTTAAATTTTGAAAATTTGAGATCGTCATTTACCTACATTGTATTTTGTATTTAATCTAATATCCGTTCAGATAGATATGCCTCCAGGATTATCACTCTCCACGTTAAGCTGATATGTGATACGTTCACTCTCTTTTAATTTGTTTATTGGATGCCGATATCACAGATGAGTGGTTCCATTCCACGATATGTTTTCTTTGTTTTGCACTTGTACAAATAAGGGTTTTTTTCATAACCTGACTTCTTCAATCCACCTAGTGGTACAGATGGGTATTGGCATATTGAGTTGCTGTTCTCATCTATGTACAAATAGGCTTTTGGGGAGTTCATTTAACCAGACTATAGTACAGACGACTCTCGTTAGAGAGGGCATTATTAATCTTTACCAGAACTTTATTTCGCCTCGGGAAATATACCTGGTCTCGGGACACCAGAAACTTGCTATATCCCTCATTCCATACTTTAACCGTTTTATTATACCGATACACACTGCAGAGATGGTTTTAACTAGAAAATATTTGTAAACCATAAGCTGTATAGCTTCACGTCCCAACTACCCCTTTTATGGCAATGGAGCCAAATGCTTCCGAGTTCGGTAGCAAGCTCCGCCCACCTCGTGCGTCGCTTCCGAGTTCGGTAGCAAGCTCCGCCCACCTCTAGCCTGATTGGCTCGGCGGAAACACCCGAGTGTTGGTGTGTTTTAGTTCCCAGACTAACACACAGGACTAAAACACAGTCAGGCAAAAGTGGGGATATATTCTATTTAACCAATTACTTTTATATAGAGTAAATAAAGTAGAGGTATAATAATAATCTTTACCAGAACTGAGAAATTCCGTTACCACGCTAATGGAGAAGAATCTTGTAAGTCCGGAGTAGTAGAGTGCAATTCCGTTAGTCCGGACTAGTACAGAGGTTTACCGTTAATCAAGACGATGTAGCCCTGTATATTCCCGGATTATCAATGTAATCGTGCCTAGGTTGTGGAATTTTAGTAGGAGGAAACTTTAAAGCGAACCTTGAGTAGCGCCGTCATCTAAAGATACTGTCTGTTATGTTTCCTGGTGTGATGCCTGGAACAATTATACATTATAAGCAAGATTCCTTAATTGGAGCCTGGTAAATACATTAGTGAATTTCCTTTAATTTTTCAAATGTTTCAAAAATTCCAACATGAATCTGTTAAAGAAGCTTCACATGTTTAACAACCTTTCTACTTTGATGTTGCTATCCCTTCAGCTTCGGTTACCCTTGCTTGAAATCGGGATGATAAATAGCATATATTTCATCGTTTGCTATACACGTACATAGTAATGTTCATACTATTAATAAAACTGTATCTATCTGTAACCCTAGTCGTAACCGGAGCATGTTCTGTCATTCCGAATCAGAGTCTGGAAGGTTTTGGATTTAACTGGTCCGAACCGTCCAGACAAATTAAACCGTCCTGTTTAACTATATATGTACAATGAGGCGTATCCTTTACTACCGACAATGACAATAACTTTTCGCCTTCTAAAAATACGTGGACGTAAATGTGACCGATATATCGATATAGCAATGACTCATACCGGATATGCAATTGCACAGACCGGAAGTTGAGTATAATCGATTCCCACACGGCAGGTCAAGGTTTTTAATTCTAAAACCGGAAGATAAGAATCATATCTAGGTGAATATGAAGTGAAATTGTTTTTATCGCGCCATCTCCTACTGGTGTAGTTGATGGCGACCTGTTGTCACGCTCGTCCTGGTGTAGTATACGTGTAGGGTAATGGGAGGTTTAGAGAGTAATGTAGTATTACGTGCGCGAGGCTCGCTCTGATTAATATCTTCAGCTGATTGGACATAACACTTCATTGACTCACAATTTATCATTATTATCAATACATTAACACTCTCATAGAAATGCTAATTAGGCCTAAGGCCAACATTTGTTGTAATTTGTTCAAATTGACAGGCTTTTGATATAATCTGATATATTATAACCGCGTCAACACCGAGTATTGGTATAGCGTCTCCTGTGATGGATGATGATGTCCCCGGAGTCAGTCTTGGGGGAAATCATGACCACCTATGTACCGCGTCACTTACTTTATATACCTACTAGTCTGTCTGTCCGTCCGTCCGTGACACCCTCGCAACCATACCTACCTCCAATACAGGAGGTTAATTGAAATTAATAGGCGGCACTAAAACATCACATGTGTACGTCAGTTTTTCGTCTCGTGACCCGATCCGATGTCGATATGATACGTAGAGTACATGATGTATTGCCCAATATGTCTTACATGGAAATCTTAGATTCACCGAGAAACCAGACAACCCGAATTAATGCCATTTTTATTTTTAAGATAAATAATCACTTGCCGGTTGTGGTCGGTGAAAATAGATACGGTAGGTTTGTGCCATTTTCCCCGTTATGCAATTGATGTTTTCTGTTAAGACAATTTAACGAAGAATTCCATAGCATATTTGAGAAGTTACATTTTTATGTTACACGTTTGAAGATAGATTCAATCTCGTTAATCCGAGTCCCTCCATCCGGACAACATGCATCACAAATGACTGTACTTTGGAGGTCAACAACCTTTACGTGAACATTCAGTTATGAAATAAATTCGTTAGTTCGAACAGACATGTCAATCGGAATATCGGGGCACTTTCATACCGACACGTCTAGCCTAAATGTCAGGACTAACTGCGCACACTTAAACCGACTCGGCTAGAGTATTGTTTTCGGAATATCGACACCACTTATACTTATATATCTAGCCTAGACGTCCGGAATAACGACGCACACTCATAGCGACACGCCAGGTAAAAAAAAAAACCGGAATAATGACGCTAATTTGCACGGTAACGTACAGACTGAGGTATCCAGGGGGAAAATGGCAGAACGGGTAGGTCTACACTAACATTCCGGATAAACAACATACGCCTACCGACACGTCTGTCTGTCTATCAGGCAACACAAAAATATCTATTTCGTCTAAAGGCAAAAGTACAGTTAAAACATATCTGGAAGTAACAATAACAGGTAATAGTACCGGCACAAAATATCCGGGATTAAACATTTCAAAGAGAAAAGTACAGGTAAAAATATCAGCAATTAACCATTTAAAAGTTAGAGTAGAGTTGCAAAATATCCGGAATTAACACTTACAGGTAATAGTACAGGTACAAAATATCTGGAATTAAACATTCAAAGGCAAAATTACAGAGAAAAAATAGATAGAATTTACAATTACAAATAACAGTACAGGTACAAAATATCCGTAATTAACAATACCATGCAATAGTACAGTTGCAAAAAATCGGAATTTACAATAACAGGTAATACACATGTTATAAAAACATAAGGTATTTAAGCAATAACAGGTAATAATACAAGCACAAACTATCCAGGATTAAACAATGATAGGTAATTGTACAGGTATACAAGAACATAAACAGATACAAGTTTAGGTACAAAATATCAGGACTTTGGCAATTACAATATTATGATAAAAAGAGTGCCTTACGTTAGGTGAAATAATCATCAACCATAGGATTTCTTTCAATATAATTTTGACAAGAGTATCAAATAAAAACAACAGATAACTCCTATTTGACACAGAGGTGTTGAAACCGTCTAGACATTCCTTTGGACTGCAGAACCCTATGAATAAAAAAATATCCAAGAAAACATTATAAAAGTTATTTTGCTCTTAAAGAGTTCGGAAAGTGACTATTTTTTATTACCTCCCTTGTTGGAATCGGATCAACAATTTCCCATTCTATCCGTATGTACTGTACGTAAGTTGACGTTGTCGCTAACTTTGTGCTCGACGGGGCTCCTAAATCACGGACTTTGGTTATACATCGGAGGGCGCACATGTTGTAAGTATTTTAAATTTTGAAATAATCCTATCACTGTAATGAATAAAGTATTTCCCTAAATTCTACTTCATCTTGCTTTTGTTGACAACGAACTTCACAAGTTTGCTGTCATGCTGGTTTTTATGTCAAGTACACTGTAAGATTTAAAAGACAGAATTTTCGATAAAAGACTCCGAAGGGATTGAAGAAAAAAATCGTGTTTAGTTGTTGTAAGTCGGTTTTCTATTTTCTTATTGATTTTTCCTGAGATATGTATACTATACGCGCCTCCGTTGGAGAATAGTGCTCTTTAAAGCAGCATTCTCCTCTAATTTACAGCGGCAGTTTTCCTCGGAGCTCATCTTATAAATATATGACGTATATATGGAGAGGTACAGATATCGTAAACAAAACAAAAGTACACAGACTTTTTTCTGTGTGATGTGGAAATCGTTCATAACACCTGCGTATCCAAAGAAGGTTGGTGTACTTTTATGACATGAGGGAGTGTGTGATGGGGAGGGCGAGTAGGAGGAGGGAGGATCATAAATACTTTATGACACACACACAGAATTAAGACAAATTATGTAAGTAGAGGTCGACATTACAGTTTCATAAGAAGGCTTTCGGTAGATTTATGTCTAGCTAAACTACTTTTTACATGAATTCATTTTGTAAATGTATCCGATACATAGAGAAAATGAGAAACTTTATTGCACGAGGCATTTTGTTTCTAACTTGAAAGGAAGTAATAAATTACATTAAAATTTCACATGCTCTGTGATATGATACAAGCGCTGGGAAGGGGAGGTTTTGTACACTCGCGGTTAGTGTTTCACACAACCTTCGGCTGAAACTGACGGTTCTTACACTTGCTTGTTATATCTGCTTCTGTTTCCCATGTGTTTTACTGTCATGTCATATCAACATTAATATTTCCAAAATAGCGAAGTAGATGGCGCTATTTTTTTTATTTCCGTTTCCTGTGTAAATTGAGAAAATACATGTACGTGCACTAAAATGATCAGTGCACAGATGACCTATTACCAGAGGGAACGTACCAGCTGGTAGTGTGGTAATATGTATATTGTAACGTTTACTGCAACGCTTTATTGACACGCATCAGTTGTAATGGAAAGTTAGTGCAGAAAATTAATGCCGTTTTTCGGAACTTTACTACACGGAATTTTAGTGTCGTTTTTACAAAATCATCTTCAGAGCGAAATGGCGCTTTTCAAGAGGTTTTATAATTGTCTTCATGTTGAAAGTGACGTATTTGAATATTTTCAGAAATGTCCTAAACTAATTAGTTACCGGAAATGGCGTATTTCAAAAGTTTACAAAACTATCGTCAGTGCGGAAGCGGCCTGAAATGGCAAGTTTTTATGTCCAATTCTTCTTTGAACTCAGATGATTGCAGTACCGTTTTTAATAACTTCAGGGCCGTAGTTCGATTTTCGGAATCCTGTATGACCAAATTCTTGGATATGATTGTCATAAACGAACATAAACGTTGCTGAGAAATTGTTGCACCGTCACAAGTACCTGTTAATATTTTGACATTCTTTTGAAAGTTAAATTCTGCGTAAACAGGAACCTTACCTTGTTACATAATGGAACTTGTATACAACGGAACCTTGTTAATATGTAAACCTTAAACTCAATATACACCTTAACATCATGAATCTTTACTATTAAATATTCTGTAGAAATATTGGAAACTCGTTTATCTGCACTCTTGTAATCAGATAAAATAACTATCGCTTTCCGGAAGTAAAACTCAAATACGAATTTCTACGTCAGAGATACTTCGGGTTGTATTTGTCCGGTTATTTCCTTTACCAGAAAGTTTCTTCCGGAACTCTGAAAACGCCAGACTAAGGAGTTTTCAATGTGTACATAAAGCATAACGCGAAACAAACGAAATTCATTCCAATAAGTAAATGTGCCCTCGCATGCTCGTGTTTAAACCCGATTTTTCATCACGAATCGCCTTCTGTTACTCTATATACATTGTGTTTAGTCTCCACTTTCTTAATTTCAAATGTACCAGATGTTCTTGCTGCCAATCTCGCCCCGGGCTCGGCGTTCCAGAGAGAAAATATAAATGCGATTAAAAATTGACATTTACTAACTGCCTTCATTAAGACGGTGAGAAATCTTCGAGTAATGAAGATTGAAAACGATAAAATAGTTCATCAACAACATGCAACGTACCCAGATAACTCAATTAATTTATATATATTTAGGATGAATGGTATTTTTGTTGTCACGGAAACAACGAGGGGATCACGACGGTGTACCCCATGCTGACATCTGTTATATTAGCACCGTATGTAGATATAAACTTAAGGATCATTGTCCTCACAAAAAGTCATAAAATCACAGACAATAATGAACACAGTTGCCATAGAAGAATATTTGTAGTAAAATAGACAGAAAAAAAGGTATTCAGTTAGCGATTCTAGTATTTCTCTCATTGACGAATATAGTTTTTCAGTAATTTATTTTAAAAAGAAAATGTCATGATATCTTTGTCAAATACGCTCATCATGATACGCAGTCTAATAAGGGCATCCATTACTCCACGGTATATGTTAATGTTAGTTTGTTTGTCTGTTTGTTTGTTTTGTTTTGACGAGGTTTATTGTCCTCGTAACAGCCAGGGCCGTATGAGTACAAGTACCTAGGGACACATCGTAACAGCCAGGGCCGTATGAGTACAGGTGCCTAGGGACACAACGTAACAGCCAGGGACGTATGAGTACAGGTACCTAGGGACACACCGTAACAGCAAGGGCCGTATGAGTACAGGTGCCTAGGGACACACCGTAACAGCCAGGCCCGTATGAGTACAGGTACCTAGGGACACACCGTAACCGCCAGGGCCGTATGAGTACAGGTACCTAGGGCCACCCCGTAACAGCCAGGGCCGTATGAGTACAGGAGCCTAGGGACACACCGTAACAGCCAGGCCCGTATGAGTACAGGTACCTAGGGACACAGCGTAACAGCCAGGGCCGTATGAGTACAGGTCCCTAGGGACACATCGTAACAGCCAGGGCCGTATGAGTACAGTTACCTAGGGAACAGCCGTAACAGCCAGGGCCGTATGAGTACACCTACCTAGGGACACACCGTAACAGCCAGAGCCGTATGAGTACAGGTACCTAGGGACACAGCGTAACAGCCAGGGCCGTATGAGTACAGGGACCTAGGGACACAACGTAACAGCCAGGGCCGTGTGAGTACAGTTACCTAGGGACCAGACGTAACAGCCAGGGCCGTATGAGTACAGGTACCTAGGGACATACCGTAAAAGCCAGGGCCGTATGAGTACAGGTACCTAGGGACACAGCGTAACAGCCAGGGCCGTATGAGTACAGGAACCTAGGGACACACCGTAAAAGCCAGGGCCGTATGAGTACAGGTACCTAGGGACATACCGTAAAAGCCAGGGCCGTATGAGTACAGTTACCTAGGGAACAGCCGTAACAGCCAGGGCCGTATGAGTACGGGTACCGAGGGACACACCGTAACAGCCAGGGCCGTATTAGTACAAGTACCTAGGTACACACCGTAACAGCCAGGGCCGTATTAGTACAAGTACCTAGGGACACACCGTAACCGCCAGGGCCGTATGAGTACAGGTACCTAGGGACACACCGTAACCGCCAGGGCCGTATGAGTACAGGTACCTAGGGACACACCGTGAAAGAGAAAGTAGACAGAAGGAAAGAAAGTAGACAGGAAAGAT
The DNA here is from genome assembly GCF_002113885.1 of Mizuhopecten yessoensis. NCBI lineage: Eukaryota > Metazoa > Mollusca > Bivalvia > Pectinida > Pectinidae > Mizuhopecten > Mizuhopecten yessoensis. The sequence goes on along the minus strand of NW_018408902.1, from coordinate 172,506 downwards.
AAGACATGAACAAGTTTTGCAATGGGGGCAGCAGATCAAGGTTGGTCTCCTCCATGTTGTCTTCATAGAAGACAAAGGAACCCCCCGATCCTACAGGGAGCCCCCTTTACTCGCCTGTAATGACACAGTGGGATACAGCAGGTCTAATCCTGGTTTCTTCAATGTTAGCTAAACAAACGACAAGGAAGAAACCATCCCGATTCTGTCATATGAAGACGGGCACTCGGCAGTCAAATGATCTAAATACTGATACCGGAGAAAACAGTAATGCTACTAGATGATTTGGGTTAAGCGTTATTTCAGACATGCTGGTACCCTTAATACAGCTAGGTGGACTGGAACAAGGAGAGGTGTTTTTATATCAAAGAACAGAGCAAAAGTGAATAGAAACTCCCAACGTTCCAGCCATTATCAGAGTCTTCTGTTAGTGGAATAGTTTTGCATACGTTTATATTTTAAGATAAACTGTATTAGAAAAGGATTTTGCTATCGCTTAATCATATTCCTATTTATACGAAAGAAGGTCTTAACTCGTTTTCTTGTGTTATAGGTAGTAATACATTTTAATGAAACAATGTCCACTCTTATTATCGACATACCTAGCAGGAAACTGTCAACGTAAAACCGATATTGTTCACTTTCTTTAAAAATAAATAAATACCTACAATGACGAAAGTTTTACTGTTTCAAAACGATTTGGGATTTAATTGCGGAACCTTTGACGTCCTATTTGTATGGTGTCACTTGACAACAGGGCTGCGCACCATTTACTAAACGTGATCCGACCGTTTTCTGCTAATACCATCACGTGATGTGTATACCCCACCATCACGTGATGTGTATATCCCTCCATCACTTGATGTGAATATCTCACTAACACGTGATGTGTATACCCCACCACCACGTGATGTTCATATCTCACAACCACGTGATGTGTATATTTCACAATCAATAATAACTACCAAAACTCGATGCAGATGTCCCATCACTATGTGATATCAGCTTGAGATGCAGATATCCTACCAATATAGATAGATATATCTAATCATCACGTGATGTATTTATTTATCACGTGATGTGTACATGTATCTCACTATCACGTGATATAGATATCTCATCGACAGGTGATATATACATTGCATTCCACCAATACGTCGTATGTATCCCACTAACACGTTATCTATATATAACACTTGGTTTGTACCCATCACCTGGTGTAAACATCCAATTAACACCTATATATGTCACTATCACGTGATGTGTATATCTCAACATCATGTGATGTAGATAGCCAATAAAAATGTGATGAATATATCCACAAACAGGTGATCGTGATATCACGATAACACATTATCAAGATATCAAATTAACACATAGTACATGTGAATAATCCTCTCGACACCTTATGTAGATATCCCACCAACTTGTCGTGTGTGGTTGGTAGATATCCAGTTAACACGCGATATAGATATCCCACTATCCCGTGATGTTTATATCCCATCACCACGTGATATAAATACCCCATCAACACGTGATATAGATATCCCACCATTGCGTGATATAGATGCCCAACCAAGAAGTAACGTAGATAACTCACGACCACGTGACAAAGATGACCTATCTGATCTAGATATCCCATCGACACGTGTAGTAGATATCCCACAAACACGGTATGTCAATATCCCACAAACACGGGATGTCAATATCCCATCAGCAAATTATGTGGAAATATCACCATTTTGGAACCATACTGTCAGTCTAGGCTATACTCGCTGTAAGTGATTTATACGATTATAGGAATTACTTGTCTTTAACACTTAGCCTGGTCATTTTTTTTAAAAACTATTTTGACACATGAGATGAAAAATGTCATTCAAACTCAGTTATGCCGGAAAGCTAATGCGGCATAGTGCACCTGATCCAAGAGTTAGGAAGGTCAATAATTACAGGTCCGATATTTATATAAACGATATAGTCTCCTTTACACATTATGTGTTTATATATACGATATAGTCTCCTTTACACATTATGTGTTTATATATACGATATAGTCTCCTTTACACATTATGTGTTTATATATACGATATAGTCTCCTTTACACATTATGTGTTTATATATACGATATAGTCTCCTTTACACATTATGTGTTTATATATACGATATAGTCTCCTTTACACATTATGTGTTTATATATACGATATAGTCTCCTTTACACATTATGTGTTTATATATACGATATAGTCTCCTTTACACATTATGTGTTTATATATACGATATAGTCTCCTTTACACATTATGTGTTTATATATACGATATAGTCTCCTTTACACATTATGTGTTTATATATACGATATAGTCTCCTTTACACATTATGTGTTTATATATACGATATAGTCTCCTTTACACATTATGTGTTTATATATACGATATAGTCTCCTTTACACATTATGTGTTTATATATACGATATAGTCTCCTTTACACATTATGTGTTTATATATACGATATAGTCTCCTTTACACATTATGTGTTTATATATACGATATAGTCTCCTTTACACATTATGTGTTTATATATACGATATAGTCTCCTTTACACATTATGTGTTTATATATACGATATAGTCTCCTTTACACATTATGTGTTTATATATACGATATAGTCTCCTTTACACATTATGTGTTTATATATACGATATAGTCTCCTTTACACATTATGTGTTTATATATACGATATAGTCTCCTTTACACATTATGTGTTTATATATACGATATAGTCTCCTTTACACATTATGTGTTTATATATACGATATAGTCTCCTTTACACATTATGTGTTTATATATACGATATAGTCTCCTTTACACATTATGTGTTTATATATACGATATAGTCTCCTTTACACATTATGTGTTTATATATACGATATAGTCTCCTTTACACATTATGTGTTTATATATACGATATAGTCTCCTTTACACATTATGTGTTTATATATACGATATAGTCTCCTTTACACATTATGTGTTTATATATACGATATAGTCTCCTTTACACATTATGTGTTTATATATACGATATAGTCTCCTTTACACATTATGTGTTTATATATACGATATAGTCTCCTTTACACATTATGTGTTTATATATACGATATAGTCTCCTTTACACATTATGTGTTTATATATACGATATAGTCTCCTTTACACATTATGTGTTTATATATACGATATAGTCTCCTTTACACATTATGTGTTTATATATACGATATAGTCTCCTTTACACATTATGTGTTTATATATACGATATAGTCTCCTTTACACATTATGTGTTTATATATACGATATAGTCTCCTTTACACATTATGTGTTTATATATACGATATAGTCTCCTTTACACATTATGTGTTTATATATACGATATAGTCTCCTTTACACATTATGTGTTTTTCAAACGCAACATGTTTTCTCATAAAATCTTTTTTTCTAATCCGAGACTTGTCATCTCCAAAACAAGTTTAGATCGCTTTCTGTTAGTATATATAATTGATTTTAGTCTTCTTGATTTGTTTTACATATAATGTATATTATATTTGCCAATTGACAGGTAATAGAAACAGTGATAGGCAATGCCCAATAACTAAATTAATGAAGAATAATCGTATCTCAAAATTAATTGGGCCGTACGTGAAACAGATCTAAATGTGTGTATTCTCGCGAGTTGTTTCCCCTCTTTTGATTTTGAAGTCACCTGTTCGTTTTAAACACTATCATAATGAAATTCGCAATAACGTTTGGATTTAGTGATTTGTGTATATAAAACCGTCCCTTAACTTGTTAGGACTCCCTCATAGAATAAACACATCTCGGCTCATCTTACAGAGGTTTCAAAAGAACATTATGCGCATTTTTTAGTTATCTGAACAAAAATACAAATATATCTAAATTCAGATTAAAATTCCAACTTTACTCCTCTTTTATAGTTGAAGGTATGAATTTACACCATGATATTCTTTTTAATTATTGCATGACGTATCTAATTCTAATTCTGAGAGCTTAATATCAAAACAAGTCTCAAGTTCAAACATATCATCATTCTACAGAGTCGCCAGGACTCGCTCAGTTTACTGATCTCGCCAAAGAGCTTACAATATAATTATTTACATTATGTATATATATATATGACTTTTTATGACTATCAAATTTCAAATTTTTCAAAGCGCTGGATATTGTTACGACTGAAACAACTTGATAACAATAGAAACGGGGGTAGAACTTAGAAATTATCAAAATATCGTGAGATGATTTAAGTCATATCAGCGTGTTTGATTTCATTTAAATTTGTCATTTCTTCACAAATATTTCTCGTAACATCAGGATAATGTTTCAAAATTACGATGAATATTTCTCGTCGAGTGCGCGCCGTGTCCCATTCTCGACTCCTGACAATGCCAGTGCCATGTGCCGACACAATTTAACGAAAAACCGCTCAACAAATTTGCATGTATCATATTAAAGTATTTACATAAATTTTCTATTATATCATGGAACGATTACAGTTTTGCTACGCACATAATGGTGGGTAACTCAATACAATATTTATGATGTTCCAACTATAAAACCAGTTTCATCGATCCTTACCCATTACGCTATTTTCCACGGCGATGAAAAATTAAAAATAAAACAGATAATCTAATGGAAATTCCATATGAACAAATGTCAAGTCGGAATTTAAAAAGAATCTCGATTTTTTAATCTAGAAAATTGTTTTTTCGTTTCAACACTCGTCCTTAGATTGAATAAAAACCTCATTCGATGTATTGAATTCGCTAGAGAAACGTGTAGGATAGGTATATATATAGCGATAAATGGTCCACGGATCTATCCCACCACCATTACGTAACGGAGGCAGAATTTAATTTCATATTTCTATTGGTTTTTAATGACATTTTTGTTTGGGCTTATATGAGAATATTATACAATTGAAATTCTCGTAACCAACTCGCTCAGCTGTCTATAAACTCAATTATTGCAACAGAAATGTACTGGTATAATGCTTATAAACAGTCTCTCTTCGTTTCACGTGCATTTTATTGCATTTATCTATCCATAATTGCGTCACATATTTGCTCACGTGCCGGCACGGTATATATCCGAGAGATCTGTGATGAGTCGTAGTATCACTGGGATCCTGTATCATTCATGGTGTAGAGTTCCCGACTGAATTTTGTTTTTATTTCTGAGACTAATTGATCGTATAAATTAGTATGATTTCTGAGGATTAGAAGGGGAGGGGTGACAGGGGATAGGGGGAATGACCGCCCGGGGAGGAAGTATAGCAGGAGTGAAAGGTTAGTGACGTGAATGATATAGAATGGAGGGTACATAGAGAAAGGATTGTTAGTGAGGATGAGGGTTGGTCGGGGAGGAAAAGGGGTGGTACTGGCGGGAAGAGAGGTTGTTTGGGAGGTTAGGTGATACCGGTAAGAGGAACGGTTGGGGAAAACGTGGTATGATACAGTGAGGAGGAGGGTGGTACAAGGACGAAGGATGGTTGGGATGGAGGGGATGGTACAGGGAGGGGGAAAGACGGTTGGAGAGAAAAAGGGGATAGCCGAGGAGGAGGAGGAGGAGGAGCGATGGATGGGAAAAATAATACAGTAGTACAGTAAGGAAGTATGGTAGGGGAAGAGGAGTGATTGTACAGAAAGGAGGAGGAATGGTTGGGGAAGAGGAGTGATTGTACAGAAAGGAGGAGGAATGGTTGGGGAAGAGGAGTGATTGTACAGAAAGGAGGAGGAATGGTTGGGGAAGAGGAGTGATTGTACAGAAAGGAGG